>NC_091466.1:62536525-62616525 GCF_027789765.1 Dendropsophus ebraccatus
ACAGGAATCTCCATTGGAACAAATGGCCGAGGTCACATGAGTGGTCCTCCCTTTAACCCATTCCCTACAGGGCTATAGCAAAGAAGATAAAAACAGGAATATATCAATTAATGTTGTTTTTCTTTTTCTTTTTTTTTTCCCCTCCAAACAAAACAAAGCAATAGTAATCCCCTCTCAATCAACAAAACCCAACATAATGAGAGATTTGGGCGGGGAACTCATTGCACGGTGAATCCTTAAGAGACTTAAGCCCCTGCAAAGCACCTTTTGTCTTTTCTTCATCCCTAATTACTATTTGTAAAAGCCTTTGTGTCTTTGAGGAAGTGATGGGTATTACCTCAATAGGAACCACAGAGATGGGAATAATAAGCCATGGTCTTCAGTCAGTGGTTGGAATTATTGGCCCATGATGGGGGGATTCATCAACAAAACACATTAGCCCTGGTCCAATAAGGGACTGAAGGGACTATCCGCAAATCAGTCTGCTTCTATGATATCCTGAGGCACTTATGTCCCCAGCGACTGCACGACATGTCCATTGTGTTCATTGACTGGAACTGGAGGGGTTATTTCAGTGAAAACCTTTTCCTTTCAAATCAACTGGTTTCAAAAAGTTATAGAGATTTGTAATTTACTTCTATTTAAAAATCTAAAGTCTTCCTATACTTATCAGCTGCTGTGTGCCCTGCAGGAAGTGGTGTGTTCTTTACAGTTTGCGACTTCTGTCCATGTCAGGAACTGGCCAGAGAAGTAGCAATTCCTCATAGAAAACCTCTCCTGCTCTGGACTGTTCCTGACATGGACAGAGGTGGGAACACAGTGCTCTCTGCTGCCACCTCTCTGTCCGAGACAGGAACTGTCCAGAGCAGGAAAGGTTTTCTATGGGGATTTGATGCTGCTTTGGACAGTTCCTGTTTAGGACAGAGGTGGCAGCAGAGAGCGCAGTGTGAGGGTGGGTTCACACTGAGGAATTCTCACGGATTTTCAGGCGGATTCCTCTGCAAAATGCGCACAGAATCTGCATGGAATTCCGCCCGTAAAGAATGAACATTGTGAATGTACATTGGCTTTAATGGGCTTTCCGCTTATTTGTTCACACAGCGGAATTTCTGAGCTGAAAATTCCGCCGCGGATCCGCATTCCGCCTGAAGAATTGACATGTCAATTCTTTGGGTCGATTCCTTTAGAGGAATCCTATAGAAGTCAATGGGGCTTTAATTCTGCTCGAAATTCCACTTGAATTCCGCTGAAATTCTGCTCCTATTCTGCCAGAGCTGAATAAGCGAGGAATTCCAATCAGAAAACTTTCTGCTTCAATCCCTCGAGAATTCCTCAGTGTGAACCCTCCCTTAGGGCTGGTTCAGAGTGACTACGAAATTCACGTGGCTAAAATCTGGCGGATTCCTTTGCCTATACGCTCTCACGGCTGCTCGCCTCTCCGCCCGTGCAATAGACACCGCTTTATGCACGGGCGGATTCAGCCCAAAGAATTGACATGTCAATTCTTTCGGCAAATAGCGGAATCTGCCGGCCTATAGAATGGTGTCTTTGGAGCCGGCGGAAAGGCGCGCGGCCGTGAGCGCGTATAGGCAAAGGAATCCGCCGGATTTTATCCACGTGAATTCCGTAGTCTGACCCCGCCTTAGACTGAAAAGAAAACATCATTCCCTGCAGGATATGCAGCAGCTGATAAGTATGGGAAGCAAATTATAAATCTATATAACTTTCTGAAACCAGTTGATAAGCAGTAAAAAAAAAAAAACATACTCAACTGCCCTGATCCCCCACCGCTGTGTCCAGTCCCTGGTGCTCGCCACTTCTTTGTGCTTCTGATGTTATACCGGATGTCCGAGAAATTCCCACTCTACCAATTTCGGGCTCTGGTTGGTCACCTCTGCAGCCAGTAATTACTAACCAGAAATTTTTTCTCTACATTTGGGGTCAGCAGAAGAAGCAGATAGCATAGGGGAACGGACGCCATCAAAAAAGCAGTGGCAGAGGATCAGGGTAGGTGAATATAGTTTATTTAGGAAAACATCAAAAATTTTGATCAGTCCTAGTCTAGATGCTGGGACCCCCACTCAATTGAGCCAGAAGATCTTTGTATAGAATCTGCCTCTTTATAGGATATAATGAAAAGTACATGGAGATAGATTATGATCCCACAGAAGGCTGCTACGTGGTTGTGTGCTGCAACTCCAGTTTTCCAGGGTTTTAACGTTGAAAACAAATTGATAAAATGCAGGGCGGGTTTCGCAGCATCAGTGCTCCTTCCTCAGATGAAAATGAATAACAATACATGCCGTACCAGGCGTAAATCTTATTAGGCCCTTGGCTGACATGATTAGGCTCTTCCTTGTCTGACAGCCAAGTGCAGTGATTATTACTGACTGTGGCATCTGTGGGGTTAACGACTGGGATCTGAGTTATCTCTGTTGCCGGCCACTGGAGCCTTCTCTATACACCCCTAGAGATGCCATGATCAATGTTTTATTCAAATAAATCTATCAACTGCAATGCACGTTCCAAACCGCCAACGCTATTAGGTCAAAGAGGCACATGGTACCTGTCATATATCCGTCTGTGCTTCCATAATGTAGACAGGGCTTTAAGTGCAAAGTGTCAAAAAGGTATTCCCAAGCCTCTGAAGTGGTAAGGGGTTGTAAGGCCCCCTCGCTCCTCCTCCCATCCCTGCTTGATTTGCAGCTTCCAGCACTCAGCTCTGCTGCTAAATATAATTTATGTCCCATATGTACAAACTGAGGCTATGCTCACACAACATATATTTTCGTAAAACCACGGCCATTGTACAACGGCCAAGATTATTATGAAAATATATGTTACCTTGCCGTCTGTGGGATTCCGGCCGGAGCGTATACACATAGTATACCCTCCGGCCTGGATCCCTAGTGGCGCCGCAAACAACTGACATGTCAGTTTTCTGCGGCCACTATTCATTAACGGCTCCGGCCGCTCGCTCCATAGTGTGCAATGGAGAGTTCTGATGCAGGCACGCAAGGATGCACCCGCATCAGAACTCTGCGGCCCTAAAGATCATCCGCCCGGTACTGCAGTACCGACCGGGATGATGTTTTCTGAGACCGGCCGTTCCGTGACCCGGCCGGGTGACGGAACGGCCGGTCTCTTACGTAGTTTGCACATGGCCTGAGTGCAGAAACATGATTTGGAAATAGTTCTTAGCTTCCATTTAGCTGTCAATCTAGCAGGGTCAGGTATGGGAGGGGGAGCGAGGAGGCGTTACTTATCACTACAATATACAGTAATATAAAAGGCTGAAAAAGGTCACAGGGAAAAAAGTCATTGATTTATTATGCAGGTTTATTCTCCTTTTCTTATTCCCTAAATTTGTTACCATCTCCTATGTATAACATATGGTGTAAAGACATGAATGACATTACAGACTGAATCAGCCTTATAAAGTTATTTCGATTTTATTAGTGTTTTAGAAATAGAGTGATTTGTTCCCATAGAAAACGTGACCCGCTGAATGACGCCATTATTTTTCTCGGTCTGGCCTGATTTGAAATTAAAATATGGGGTTTGGAAAGTGCTTCTATTGATCTATGAAGAAATATTATAATGGATCACTAAAAGCTATTGCCAAGTGCAACCGATTTTCTTTTTTTTCTCTCTTCTTCTTCTTCTTTGGTCATGAAATGCAGATTTTTCTATTTTAGACTTGGTTGAGTTCTAAAGGGCAAACTAAAAAAAATTAGGTGCCATATACTTTGCAATTAATAAAATAACACTGTGTACGGACCTCGTATGGACGTGTGATTGGGTTGTAATTCGTATGGACGTGTGATTGGGTTGTAATTCGTATGGACGTGTGATTGGGTTGTAATTCGTATGGACGTGTGATTGGGTTGCCATAGATTTGCATGCGCCCTCTATTAAAGCTTTGTGCCATAGATTTCGTAAAAGAAAAAAATATATATATTAGTACGGTGTTAGCCAATAGTTACAAATGAAAAAAAAAAAATCCTAGTAAAATCTTTTTAAGGCTTGCTGGATTGATGATAAATACAGCCGACAATCAAGCTTATCAATAGTCTCATTTTTGACCTGCTCATTTGTCATTTGCTACTAGAGTTGAGCGAACCTCGAACCCTAAGGTCCCTACTACATGGAACGATAATTGGCCGAATCGGCCCTATCTGACCGATTATCGCTCCGTGTAATAAACACAACGATCAGCTGGTGACAACGATCATCGGCTGATCGTTGATATAGGTTTGGACTTATAATTGTCGGGCGCCGACCACGCATTGCTACGCGTAACAGCAGTGCTCGGCCGGTGTCTGACGATTTTCAAACTGTATACATTACCCATCAGTGGTCCAGGGCTCCTCTTGCTCTCTGCTTCTCCCCGGGTCCCGTGCTCTCCAGCTTCAGAGCGGCCTGTCTGAGCTGCCAGGACACTCAGCCAATCACTGGCCGGGACCGCAGCCAGTGATTGGCTGAGCAGCCTGTCAGCTCAGACAAGCCGCTCTGAAGCTGGAGTCCATAGGCTGTATCCATGTTTTCCAAGACTTCCTAGTGCTGCATCCAACTTCTTTATCCACCGGTAATCAAATTCCAAGAGCTAGGGTCCTATTAGATGAAGGAATTTTTAGTGATAACCGATTAACCCCTTAAGGTCAAAGCCAATTTTCGTTTTTGCACTTTTGCTTTTTCCACTTTATGTTTAAAAGTCCATAGCGCTTGGATTTTTCACCTAGAGACCCATGTGAGCACTTATTTTTTGCGAAACCAATTGTACTTTGCAATGACAGGCATTATTTTTCCATAAAATATGCTGCGAAACCGGGAAAAAATTATTTGTGCTGTCAAATTGAAAAAAAAAAAGGAATTTGTTTTGATTTCGGGGGGTTTTGCTTCCTTAAAATCGCTCGGGGGGTTTATGTTCCTTAAAATCGCTCTATTCCCAGGCTTATAGTGCTTTTATCCTTTGGTCTATGGCGCTGTGTGAGGTGTCATTTTTTGCGCCATGACATGTACTTTCTATCGGTACCTTGATTGCGCATATGCGACTTTTTGATCGCTTTTTATTACTTTTTTTCTGGATTTGATGTGACCAAAAATGCGCAATTTTGCACTTTGGAATTTTTTGCGCTGACACCGTTTACCGTGCGAGATCAGGAATGTGATTAATTAATAGTTCGGACAATTACGTGTGCGGCGATACTAAATATGTTTATTTATTTATATTTATAAAATGGGAAAAGGGTGGTTATTTGACTTTTATTAGGGGAGGGGATTTTTTATTAATAAAAAAACATTTTTACTTTATTTTTACATTAACTGGAAGTTCCCCTGGGGGACTTGTATATACACAGCACTGATCTCTCATAGAGATCAATGCTGTGTATATACACAGCAAAGATCGATCAGATCGGTGACAGATTGCTATGGCCTGCTGCAGGCCATAGCAATCTATTGCCGAGCCGGGATCAGCGTCATTCCGACGCTGAGGCCCGGCACGGGCAGAAGAACGGATCTCCCCCCCGAGAACGCATCGCTGGGGGGAGATCCGTCCCACTAGACACCAGGGATGCACGGATCAAAGCCTCTAAGTGCAGCTGTCAGGTTTGAAAGCTGCATTTAGAGGCTTAATTAGCAGGCGCAGCAACGGAACCCGCACCGGCTAATAGAGGTACTCCCCGGCTGTACATATCAGCCGGGAGCGGCGACGTTCAGAGTGGGGTCCCGGCGGGACCCCTCTCTGAACACCCCCCGCGGTACCATGACCTATCAGATATGTCATAAGTCGCTAAGGGGTTAACCATAAACGTTCGCAAACGAGATTATCGTTAACCAGAAATCGTTCACCATATTAGATCAATAGTCCTTAGTTACGATCGTTACTATGATAGTTTACTTAATATAATTTTGGCAAAAAAAGGAACGATTTGGAATTACACTGAACATGAGCGAACGAATGCGGAATTACAGCTAACGACTAGCAAATGGTTAGCAAACAATTGACGACGATATTAGGGTCAGATCTAAATCAATGATCAACGACACACAAATGATTTTTCAATCGTTGCATGCCATTACACAGGACAATTATCGTTTATATTCAAACAATATAACAATTTTTTGCACGATAATCGTCCCGTGTAATAGGGTCCTTAGGATTCGGACGAACACGAACTTGCTTGTAGTTCGATCATCTCTATCGGCCACACATCTCCCCATGTAATAAGATATGTGCTGCCGAATTAATGAATGAAGCAAAGGGCCACAAGAACAATTGGGTGATTGTTTGGGCAGCCCTTGCAGTATGGTGACCGAGCCTTGTTATAAACTCAGTAAGTGAGCTCTGATTTACGAGATCAGCATTGGTTTTCAGACTATGCCACGCCATGTAATTGAGTCTTTAGTCCTTGTGACCTGCTGTACGGATTTGTCATTGCCTTGATAAAAAGTGTAGATAGGACGTCCAAAAATTAAAGCCACTTCTTTTTCTTTTTTTTTCAGAAAGTGTCTAGTCAGCCTTGAACCCAAAATTTGGTTGTTACCGAATTCCAGTAAAATTCTAAAATTCAGAATATAGGGGTTATCCAAGTTTGTAACACGTCTAGTAAGGAAAGATAAAAATAAAATAAAAGCAAAAATAATCAAAACCTATGGCAAATATTTTTTAGTCCATTTTTGCATTTTAAAGTGATAAGTTGTCTTGATTTAACCAGTTAACACCAAAAGTTGGCCACATACAACATGTGAATATTAGTTTGGATAACAGTATATCTGCAACCAATGGGGAAAGTAACAACAGCCACAGGCAGACACCTCTTGGCTTAAAGGGAATGTCAGCTGCAATGCACACTCCAGACTGCTGGCAGAGTTAGATAGCTGTTGGGTCAAGGAGACACATGGTACCGTTTACATATCCATCTGTGCTTCCAGAACGTAGATAAATGCTTTTATGCTATAGTACAAAGAGTCAGAGGCTTTTCCGAGCTCCTGAAGTGCAGCAAACTGTAACACCTCTTAAGGCCCTACTACACTGAACCACCTAACTTGGCCAGGTATCGACCAATTAGGCCGATAATTATTCACTATTATAACGCATGTTGAAAGGTAAGATCAACTGACTTGCCCATGCAGCGGGAGTGGTGGGAGCAGACCGCTGCTGAGTTTAATAGGTTGACCAAACAATCTATGGATTGTTTGGGTGGCCCATCCTGCTGCTCCCCACTGTCTGTGCATGTAAATGCACAGTGGAGCGAATGGAGAATGAGGGGGAAGCAGGTGCTGACCCCAGGACCCCATACACTTGAGGCCATTGGCAAATCCCATAATTAACATGTATATGACCAATATAATAGCAGATTTATATCATAAAGTTGTGAATACTAATAATAAAATGGAGCATAATTATGACCTTGTGTATCCAACCTTAAAAGTGCTAATGTGAAAAGAACCAAACCCAATTTGTCCGACTGCCCGTAAAGAAACTGATGAATTTTGAGAACAATTCAATAAGGATTGTTTTCTGAAGATTTCCTTTGGTGTCTGAGGATTTTCTCCTGTATATACATAAAAAAATGAGTGGGAAAATAATATGCAGGTCCAATTTCCATTGGCCGCATTAGGACAGTTGAATTTTACTGTAAATGCCCCTTAAGCTTAGCAGTTTAATGGTCTGCAGTCTGCAACTATTGATTTTCCACTAGAATATCCTCAGCTATAGATCATAGAACAAGTGTACCTCTGACCTTTATTGTGGATTAAATAGGCGGCAGATGGCGATTAGTCATCAAGTGAAGGTATTCAAGCTGTCTATCTACCATTCTCCGCTTTTTTTTCCCCTTTAATTTGTGTGTGATAGGTCATGCCATCAGTTCATACATTATTCTGCAAACCTCCTATGTATTCATAGGCCCCATGGTTTAAGAGCGGTGTTAATCTTAATCCCCATTTCCTGAGGTTAAACCGCACTACATGTGTTCGCTTAATACAATACTTAACACTGGCACAGTTACGTAGTTTGTAAGGCTGAAAAGAAGATATATGTCCATCCAGTTCTGTCTATTACCCTACAGTGTTCATCCAGAAGAAGGCAAAAACCTTGTGAGGTAGAAGCCAAATGTCACAGGAACATGAAAAAAGTTTCACTACTGAAACGTCCACCAATCAGGAGAATAGAGGTGAGTGAACCTCCGACACACTCGGGTTCATTGATTACCAGTGGATGGAGCCCTTGGTTGCAATATGAGGACCACAATACTGACTGAAATATACGTAGTGTGAACCCAGCCATAGGCTGTATCCATGTTTTCCAGGACTGAATCCAACTTCTACAGACAACGGTAATCAAGTGGCACATGTTCGGGTTCAGACAAGGTTGAAGGTTTGAGGTTTACTCATCTTTACAGGAGAACAAGGTGCAACTCCCCTCTGAAAATAATCCAGGAACCCTGGGAGGTGTTGTTGTGACAGCTCAGCCAAAGATGTTATTGTCGTGACGCCAGTGCTTGTCCAGCACACAGGTGTGATGTTGGTACCTGCTTTATGTTGTGGCTGGCTGTACTCCCCAAAATGGTTGGGGACCTGCCGGGTTGTGATGGGTCCCTTGGGATCTTGTCACAGTAGTCTGGAGTGGCAATTGACCCACCCAGACTATCGGTACCGCCACCTACAGAAACCCAAGGTGTGCGGCTAGTGTGTATGGGTGCTGGTGCGTATAAAGGATGATGGAGTCCAAGTGGTATCAAAAAAAGAACAGCTTTACTTCAAAGTCTCTCAGTAATACAATACACTTCAGTAAAATAGATAAATCTCCACATAGACTTTAGTGCTGGAACTTGCTGGTACTTGAGGAGGTGCCTTGAGAAGTAGCGTAGAAGACAGGTAGTAGAGTGCTTAGAGAGGTATAGTAGAGGTATAGCAGTGCTTGGAGAGTTGAGTAGAGCGGAGTAGAGGAGAAGAGTTTGTTGAGGGAGCCCTGACCCAATGTAGCAATGTACTCTGCTGGAACTTTTGAGAATACTTGTAGAGTGAGAAGTTTACTTGTTTACCCATGTTTAGACTGTGTCTGACTACCTTGTGCCCTACAGTGTCGAGTGAACCATCCTAATAGGGTGATACAAGCCCCAGTCTTGGTTATCTGGGTGAAGCTGAGGTTCCGGGGGTGTCCCAGTTACCCACACTGCAAGATAGGATACGTAGACCTTCCTTTGGTAGCTTTGTCCTATGCAGGCTAGTTCCTCTTGTGTTTCAGGATACTGCCCTGCACCTTTAATGCTGGTTCACGGCGGGGGTTAGGGTGTTCCTGGACTGCTCTCCCTTAAAGTGCTTAGCACTGCATAGTAGATAAAGTATAAGTAATAGTGAAAGAACCAGCTGTCTCTAGCTGCATTTGCACACTTCTGTGTCTTAGGCTAGACTACTCTCTTGCCCCGGACAAGGGTCCTGACAGAAGCCAGGCCCTGGCTTGGCTACAGCAGGGACGTTTGCTCTTTGTGTCCTTCTCCTACAAGAACAGGGGCTAAGTAATTTACCCTGTGAGTGGTTGGGATGAGTGTACATAAGAAAGAAGGAAAGAAGTAGAGATCACATCCTATAGGTCAATAAAAGCACATGGTACACAAAAAACAATAACCCATTAACATCCTTAGCTGTGCAATACATAGAAACACATGACACTGACATCTAGTGGTGAATCTTTAAAAATACTTTCATCACCATTTAACCTGGATTAAGAAGCTTTTTGAGTGGTGCACAGGAGAGATACAAAACACCCGTGGTGGGACACCACACTGGCATATCAGAAAAGATTCTCTTAAAGCGAATGTACCATCATTTAAGGCAATTTTTTTTAAAAAACATTACTCAGTCGGCTCTGATGCGGGAAACGCAGTCCACCTTTCAAAATGCAGCTCCATGTGACCCACCCCACTCTTAGCCACTCGCTGTCGGTGTGTGTAATAGCTCCGGCAGCAAGCTGGGAACAAGAAGCAAGCGAGCCCTGATCTGACAGGTTGGCGCTCGCTTGCTCCTAAAGATCGGGCCATGTAAAAGGCCCTTTAGTTCTATTGATTTAAATGTAGCTGAATTGTAATACCACCTGAGGACAGGGGTGGTGCTGTTTTTGCAAGAAAGTAGTTTTTTTTTTTTTTATAAACCCCTTAAATATTGTGTATGAATTCAGATAATAAAATAGATACAAAGAAGCATCTCAATAAATGAGACCAGGATTATAAATGGCACATGACGGTTTGGGGGGCTCCATTCTGGATTTTGCAATGGGACCTAAGGACCCACATTCCATCAGGTTGTAACGTTCCTGTATAATGAGAAGCCATAGTAGACTACACGCCATATAACATTGTTCTGAATATTTAATAGAATTGAGTAAAACAGGCTGGGAGGCCTGAGGTCGTGTAAACTGCTCGCACAGTCGATATTTCTCCCCGTTTTAATTTTCTGCTTGCGTCTGCATCTCACACAGGAAAAGTGTTAATCCAGGTTTATTCTTCTCATGCACATCACTACTTGGGGACGCTGATGTAACCTCTATACCCCAGGATGTTTTTGACGCCTGTTAGATATCATGCTTCAATACTTTTTAATGAAAGTGAAAATTTGACGAGGAATGATTGAGAGTGAATGAAGGATTAAAAATAAACACCAGGTATCTCATGCTAAGATGTCTGCAGTATACTTCACTACATTTCCCCTTCACTTGCCTAACATGTAGTCCACAGACATCAGTCATAAATCAGTTCCATAAAGAGGCATACCCTTCTAGTTCTGCAAAAAATTTGGGTTAGGTGAAAAAAAAAAAAAAAAAAACATGTCCACTTTTCCCCCTACTGTTGTCTCCAGTTCAGGTGCAGTTTGCAATTGAGCTCCATTTACTTCAATGGAAACGAGTTTCAAAACCCCACCCAATCTGGAGACAACAGTAGGGGGAAAGTGGCCATGTTTTTGTAGCGCTGGATAACCCCTTTAAAGGAGAAGTCCGGCCGTTTTTAAAATCCGGCAGCTGGCACAGGCAGGCGGTAATTTGATCAGGAGTAAGCACTTACCTCTTTCAGTGCCTGCAGTGAGCGGCGGGACCAGCCTTGGGACCCCTGGCGAGCTCCGGGATCTCCAGCGCTGACATGTCACGACCCGGCTGAGAGGCCAGTCCATTAGGTGTACATTTGGAACATGCGTAGGTGTAAATAATTATAAATGAGGCATAGGAGGTGGCGCCACCTCCTCCTCAGAGCTCCCCTTGTCCGCCCTTCAGGCGAGCGGGAGATATGGCAGGCGTACGCCAGGAAGAAGGGCCCAATCTGCCTGTGGCGTACCTTTCATAAATGTCACCTAAAGAGAACATAACACATTACATACAATAGTAATACAATATTAATATTAATGTAAAAAAATATTGAGCCAACATTACAGGGCCCATAAGGGCAATCAGGTTCATAAATATAACCTGATAGGCTGACCAGAAACCAGAGGCCTTTAGTATAGGAAGAGATATCCCAAAGTCTCTGAATGAAAAATGTGATCGGGGTGTTCCACCATTAGGGTACGTTCACACTGTGGAAAAGAGGTGGAAATTACAAGTGGAATCCCTGCCGCGGACTCCGCTCTGAATTTCCTTCTCTGTTCCGCAGTGTGAACGTACCCTCATGGTGGATAGTAGGGATAAACGTGACTCGAACATGCTCGAGTCAGATCGCTTGCCATTTAAATATTATTGGCTGATGAAGTTGGATGCAGCCCTAAGGAGTCCTGGAAAACATGGATACAGTCATAAGCCATAGGCTTCATCCATATTTTTCTGGAATCCCTAGGGCTGCATCCAACTTTGTCAGCCATCAGTATTCAAATGCCAAGTGATCCAACTCGAGTACGTTTAAATCATGCTGATCTCCAGTAGATACTTAATGCAATTGCTAAAATTTTTATAGGACTCATTCTAGAAGAGGGATAAAGAAACTGTTAAGAAACGAGAATGAAAGGGTTTCGGGTGAATGAGGCAGGACTCAAAGTAATATGTTAAACTCAGTTTGGTGTTTCTGTAAGGTGAGGGGGAGACTGTAGTGGTGGTGTCTAATGCCGGGTCACTGAATGGCGAAGAACACGAGGTGCAAACACACCTGGAGCTAAGGGAATCAGTCAAGTGTTCCTATAAGCATCAGAGGACCGGGAGGTTCACCAATGGCTGTGTATGGTGTCCCAGCTTCAGGAGTGACTGACATAAGGTCTTCCATCCGGAATATGGGTGACCTATGCATACCATCATCTAGAGTAGGGGATTCTGTAGACTTCCACTGTCAGGGTATGACCATTTTTGCTGCCTGCAGTAGGTGAAACGGGAATTGGGACTGGGGAATAGGGTATGATCTCTCGGAAGAGATGGCTTCATTTTTTTAAAAGGGATATCTGGCTGATCCTGTGTTTCGAGACTCTTCAATGAGGCTCCATGGGCTCCTATTTTGCATATTTATGTTTCCCAGGGGGCAATGCACCTAGGATTTCACTGCATTGAGCGCTTTCGCTAGCAGGCAGTGGAGCTATTATTTGGTTGGTCTCCCTGAGATCAGCAATCTGTTTCTCTTATGGGTGTACTAGGCATTGCTCCTACCTAGCCAGAATCCTGCTCCACACTGATGAGAGGCAACACCCCAAAACAGCTGTATGTGGATGGATACCTGGCCTTGGTTTTTCCCTTGTCATTACATTCACTTATAAGACCACTTAATACGGTGGTTTTTGTGGTTTCTTTACAGGAGCCGCCCCTTGGCTGGGTCCTTCCCAGAGGGCTATCTGGCTAGTCCTGTGATTCCAGACTCTTCAATGAGGCTCCACGGGCGCTTCTTTTGCATATTCAAGTTTCCCAGGGGGCAATGCACCTAGGATTTCACTGCATTGAGCGCTTTCACTAGCAGCAGGCGGTGTTTTCTTTTGGCTGGTCTCCCTGAGATCATCAATCTGTTAGTTTATTTTAAAGGAATTGTCCAATTTTTAGTGATATTGGTTGAATAATATAAGTTGTGGTCATGAATACAGCTGCACACGTGTCACGGATGTCATGGTAAAACGTAAATGTTGTTATTAGGAAGCATACAGTAGTGCCGATGTTTACTGCCCCCATTGTATGACATATGTTTGGCTAATGAAGTCTATAGGCACATTGGTATATTCATTGCCTGATGCTCCCAATGCTCATTAAATGTAACGTGAGCAAAGCCCTAGGCCTCATGTACATGGCAGAGTTTACAGTGCAATATGGCCTTGATGTGCCACCATATGATGCTGTGTCAGATATAAGTGGGAGATTTTCCTCTCCAAGAAGCAGTGTGATGAGCATGAGAATGCCTCCATTATATGACATACAATGCAGCAGGCTACTATTTTTATGGAATCTAAAAAAAATTGAAAAACTTTAAAATCTCAGGCAAATGGAGTTCCAGTAGGTCCCCATGCATTTCTATAGGTGAATTTTATAATAATTTATGCATGCACCTTGCAATTCTATAGGCTGATTCTATAGACTATAGAGTGAAATATAATTCAAAAAAGTACAAATATTGTTTAAATATTCATTTAGTAAATATTTATTAATAAATGAATAAACATGATTTAAAAAATGATCCTACACGGAAATAAAATAGGGATAATGATCTTAATTCACGGAATCTAAAGTTTGCAAAGTAAAACGTGATTGTGTTTAAAAGCAAGAAGAAGTGGTAAAATTGCTATGCCCGCCATTACAACAGGTAGGTTACATTGCCGCTCGGTTTATTTAATCAGTAGTCTGGGAACCCTTGGAGAATTCCGGAAAACTACAGCCCATGATAACCTTTGGTATAAAGTATTAATTGTCAAAGAAAATCCGACCGCATTGAAAGAAAACAAAACCCAAATGTGATCATTAAGGTGAAGCTGTGATTTATAATGGCTGATATCTTAGCAAGTAAAATTGCAGCATTAAAGCACTCAGTGATCATTAGCCTGACAGCATGTCGGATACACATCCATTCTGGGAAAAATATTTTCCCTTTAAAAAAAAAAAAAAATTCAAATACTAGGATTAAAAAAAAAAAATATTTATTTTTTTATTTATTTTTTTTTTTTCAAAAAGATCCAAAAAGCTTTGTGCCTCTTTACAAATAATACGAGATACGTTTTCCCTTTCTGCTGAATTTGAGCAAATATTCTCTTTTCCCATAAGCCTCAGTAATTCTATTTTAATTATCCTGGTGGGATAAAACAGAATCAAACACTTCACAGTCAGCTCTGATTGTCACCTAAACTAGTTGTTAGAAATATAGATGTGTACTGTTTTCGCAATCACTGCCAACAGAGCCTAGCGAGGATGCAAATAAACAAGTGCTGCTGCTGTAATTAGTATTGTCTGAAAATCATTCATAGAACTGAGCAGAGGAGAGGAAGGCAAGGCAGCCCCGAGCAAGGAAATGGCAGAGCCGGAGCCGGCACAAGACTGGGCACCCAGGGCACTGCCTAGTAATGAGGATGGTAAAAATACTGGGAGCCAAGGACCCACCAATTCTATGTGCCCATCACATATTTTCTATACTTGAAAATACCATCAATGATCAAAAGGCCATTGTAGTCATGGTGATGGTGCTGTATACCCTTATGGCCCTTGTGGTACTGTTATGTCAAGGAGTGGTCTATCCTTAAAGGGAACCTGCACCCCCTCGTGTCGGGGTGAAGGCCGACCGACCTCCCGCTAGAGCCCCAGATACTTACCCCATTTCGTCAAATCCTGCTCCTGGAGTCGGTCCCGAGACGGAGATATCCTTGTCGGAATCCCGGCGCACGTGCTGCATAGGTGAGTCCGATGCCCATAGAGAATGAATGGAGCCATCATCTTCTATAGGCGTCTGACCCACCTCTGCAGCGCGCTCTGGGCTTCCGACAAGGATATCTCCGTCCCGGGACCGGCTCCAGGAGTGGGACTTGGCGAGATGAGGTAATGGGGGTGACAGGTTCGCTTTAAATGAGATTTCCAGGCAAATGTAAAAAAAAAAAAAAAAACAGGGAGGGCTAGGCTTTGTTGGCATGTAACAATCAAGTGATACTTACCTGTCTCCATGCCCCCTGCAGCCTCATGATCACCCAAAGGTCCCCTGCTTAGAAACGCCACTGACTGGGAGTTCCTGTAATGTCATGATGACACAGGAACCGAGAGATACAGGAGACCAGCGGGTGACCGCGAGCGGTGGTGCTGTGGCTGCAGGGGCACTGGAATGGGTAAGTGTCACCGGATTGTTATATTTCCACCACCCTCTGCCCTCCCTGTTTTATTTTTTTTAGGATTTGTCCAGAGTACCTCTTAACATTGCAGCCAATTTTAGTTTATTCCTCCAAGAGCCATTATTTTTTTGTTGACATATGTTTTGTTTTTTTATGTTTTTAGGACTTGTTCTTTTGACTGGCACCTTTCATTTACCATTTAATGCGTTGTGGAACCAATTTATTGTGATGTTCTTGGGATGCTGATAGGGTTAGGGTAGCACATCTGGTGTTGCTGTGAGTTCAGAAAGGGATCCAGGGATTGGCCCAATGCTATACTGTCACAGGACATAAGTGTCACCAAACACAAAAGGGGGCTCACTCTGGCTCAGCGGCCCACCAAGGAATTCACCTGCTTACCTGTGGGCCAATCTGAACATGCATTCCAATAAAACCAGAAGATGCACTTTTGTTTCTCTATCAGAACAACTAAAAAGTACAGCAACATGTTTCATAAAGTGAACATTTAATTTTTTTTAAATATTGAACAAAAACACTTTGTTCTATGGATACAGCCTTAGGGAGTCCAGAAAAACATGGATAAAGCCACCAGTAATCAAATGTCAAATGATCGGACTTAAGAACGCTGAGACAAGATTTTTTTTTGTCCTAGGCATATAAAGTAATTTTTATTGCCCCCTCTCCCACCAACACCACCATAGAACTAGTTCAGATAGGTGGTCAGTGGGTCGGAGACACCATCAAATGATCAATGAGCTAGAGAGACCTTACTCTGGGAAGGAACAACCAAGCCAAGGGGGGTCTCCAGCGCAGGATTAGGGGCTTACTAGTATTCTTTTATGATTTCAGTATGATCCCCGCCCACACACAGAATGATTCCACCCTCACACAGAATGATCCCAGCCCACACACAGAATGATTCCACCCTCACACAGAATGATCCCCGCCCACACACAGAATGATTCCACCCTCACACAGAATGATCCCCGCCAACACTCAGAATTATCCCCGCCCACACACAGAATGATCCCTGCCTACACACAGCAAGATCCCAGCCCACACAATGATCCCCGCCCACACACAGAATGATCCCCGCCCACACACAGAATGATTTCACCCTCACACAGAATGATCCCCGACCACACATAGAATGATTCCACCCTCACACAGAATGATCCCCGCCCGCTCACAGAATGATTCCACCCTCACACAGAATGATCCCCGCCCACACACAGAATGATCCCTGCCCACACACAGAATAATCCCCGCCAACACTCAGAATGATTCTACCCTCACACAGAATGATCCCCGACCACACATAGAATGATTCCACCCTCACACAGAATGATCCCCGACCACACACAGAATGATCCCCGCCCGCTCACAGAATGATCCCCGCCTACACACAGAAAGATCCCAGCCCACACACAGAATGATCCCCGCCAACACTCAGAATGATCCCAACCCACACACAGAATAATCCCCGCCCGCTCACAGAATGATCCCCGCCTACACACAGAAAGATCCCCGCCAACACTCAGAATGATCCCCGCCCACACACAGAATGATCCCCGCCAACACTCAGAATGATCCCTGCCCACACACAGAATGATCCTCGCCCACACACACAATCATCCCAACCCAGGAACAGAATAATTGACAGTCCACAGTGCAAGTCCGCAGTGTATGTCCTAGAGGAAGTGGTGTATACAGGAAGTGGTGACGCAGTGCTCTCTGCTGCCACCTCTGTCCATGTCAGGAACTGTCCAAAGCAGAAAAGGTTTTCTATGGGGATTAAGGCCATGTTCAGACAATGTAAAACAACAGACGGATCTCCCTTTGTGCTGAATTGTACTAAGTGTATACACTAAAGTATCAATCATGAAAATAGGCAACAACGGCCGTGATTAAATTTAATACTAAACTTACATTGTGTGAACATAGCCTTAGACAGTACCTGTCTTGGACAAAGGTGGCAGCAGAGAGCACTGTGTCAATTTGAAAAGAAAATACCACTTCCTGCAGGATATACAGCAGCTGATAAGTACTGGAAGACTGGAGATTTTTAAATAGAAGTAAAATATAAATCTAAATAACTTTTATTTGAAATATATATATATATATATATATATATATATTTTTTTTTTTTTTTTTGAGAATATATATATATATATATATATATATATATATATTATTTTTATTTTTTTTATTTTTTTTTACCAGAGTTTCCTTTAAGACCTGACACAATCCACCATAGCATTCGAGGGGGCCGCCCTAAAGTATATGTAAATATCCCATCCTTTAGACCTTCAGGATGCAGCAAAAACACCATGATTTGTTCAAAACTAGTGAATTTTGTCCCATTTGTGTGCAAATCACCACAAGATGCAGAAACTTGTCATTTGGGGGATTCACCTGTTTCCCTGTGGGCTCCTCCAGGCCTGGCTGTACACACTGTGGTAGCCTCATGCGGTAACCTTGTGCTTTATCTGGACTTGCTATGCATTCTTGGCAATTCACGGTAAACCACAGAAGCCTGTGGTACAAACCAGCTTCCTATGAATTACTGACGACTCTCGTCAAGTACCGACAAAGTACGCAGCTACCACAACGTGTATTCGGGAAGCTGGAGACTGGTCAGAATGTGCAACATGACAAATTTGCTTTAACCCTTTAGCTTCAAGGACAATATGGTGGTTTTAATATAATGGCTAATATATATATATATATATATATATATATATATATTTACATACTAGCAACGCAACATAATCACCCTGACATTTCATTTTCCACGTTCTAAATTCACCCTAGAGAACTCCGTTTTGTTTCCCCTCCTATCAGCTCTTCCACGTCTCATATTCTTGGCAGTCGGCCCTATGCATGGTGGGTTCTGTTTACCTTCTTAATGTAAAGCGCTGGGGAACTTTTCACGAAAAAAAAATGACATGCTAAGGATATACCGAAACATTTTCAAATAAAAGCCAAGAGAAATGACCTGATGGCTTATTAATTGTTTAAGAGATGCTGTAATATTGCACTGCCTGTGTATACATATTGATTCCATCTGACATTGCCGAGCTGAGGACTGAAGCCCTCGCCTCTTACCTTCAACTCTCTGGGGAAAACTGTTTCCACTCCTAGTTTATTTTTTAAAATGGTTTGGGAAGTCTTTTTTTTTTTTTTTTTTTTATCTTTTTTTTTTCTTTTCCCTCTTCTATGAGCTCATGCTTGGAAGCTGAATGCTTATTAACCACTTCCCAGAAACACACACATCAACATTTAGAAAACATAAACCTACTGCTCTAATAGAATACAACAGGATGCAAGAACATAAGCGGTCCCTTTTCTTCTTATGTCATTTAGTAATTGACGTTTTTTATGTTAACCCCCTCCCGCCGCCCCACTGTTAATTAACGTCGCTGCAGCCTATGCCCGAGGCTGCAGCAACGTTAATTAACGCTCTAGGATGACACAGGCGCAGAAGCTGTGCCTGTGTCATCCCCGGCGGGTCTAGGCTATCAGTGATAGCCAGGGACCCGCTGCAACTTTCAGCACAGGATCTGCGCTCTGGTGCTGAGAGTTAACCCTATAGATACTGCAGTCAGCAAGACTGCAGCATCTATAGGGCTCCAAAGAGAGAATTCTTCCTCTTCAGAGGGAGAATTCTCTCTCCAGTGTCCATCGGGACTCTGCAAACTGATCACAGAGCTCCGATGGTAGCCATGGAAACTGGAAGCCTCAGGCTTCCGATTTCCTTGCTACTGAAGCTGGCGGGGGGTCGGGAGGGAAGGCTGGGTGCGTGAGGCGTGCAATCGTGAGTTCTGTCCCCTCCCCTCTCTCCCCTGCCACTGATACAAGATTGTAACAGCAGCAGGGGACAGAGGAGAGGGGACAGACATACGGATATCAGCTTATGGGATCATTATTATCAAAAATGGATTAGAAATAAGTTTGAATTCACCTTAAAACTAATGTACCATCAGTACATTTGTTTAAAGTTTTGCACATGAATAGAAAGGCGCCGGCGTGGCGATCACTTTTTTGAACCGTGGCCCGATTCCCACGCACTGCACCGGTCTATTATGGGGCACCGGCCTGGGCTGAAGCACTGGAGATGGGTCGGCCCGCCCCCAGTGGGAGGAAACCCCTGCCCCTCTATGAGGCAGCTCCATTAGAGTCAACGAAGCCACGTCAGAAGAGCGGGGGTTTCCTCCCACTGGGGACGGGCCTATCTCCAATGTTTCAGCCCGGGTTCGATGCTCCGTAATAGCCTGCGCTGTGTGCGGGAAGCGGGTCGCAGTAAAAAAAAAAACAAAAAAACAACTGTGGCATCTGCTTCCCCACGCTGGCACCGTTCTATTCATGTGCAAAACTTAACGCAAATGTACCTGAACGTACATTCACTTTAAGGATTTTTAAAATTGAAGGTTCTCGGGCCATTGTCGATGCTAAAATCGAATTGTTTCAGAGTTTAACTCTTTCTCCTTTGTTTTAGGCATTAGCTAATAATTTAGGTACGGAACGGTACAGCAACAACACTATTTTAAAATTAATGGACGTTATTTGCACAATAATGGCCGTTCTTATGTCATTTTTAGATGTGTGAGCCAGAATCTTTAAAACAGAGGTAGGTATACTGTAAGTAGTAAACCCATGTGTATACACGGGCCCAGACTTACTATTGCAAATACAATACAATACAAGAATTTTGGGGCAGTTTTGGCACAATTGCATCAAAAATATATTTTTTTCTTTCTTATTATCTTGGGATAGATATAGGTTTATCCCAGGCAGGTTTACATTCAGTTATTGTAGATTTACCAAGTATCTACTACTTTCAGTAATATTTTCTCACATTCAGATTCAGATCCTGAAGTTTTTCCTGATATGTTTTATGCCTCACACCCTCCACCATTTTGTAGCCCGTCTTTTGACCTGTTCTATTTTATCAATATCTTTTTGTAGGTGAGGTCTCACTAGAGCTCTATACAGCGGGATCACAATCTCCCTCTTCCTATTGGTTATACCTCTAGCTATATTGCCCAGCATACAATTATATACACAGCCCAGCATATCATTATATATACAGCCCAGCATACCTACATATATATATATATATATATATATATATATATATATACAGCCCAGCATACCTAGATCTATATATATATATATCTATATATATATATATATATATATATATACAGCCCAGCATACCATTATATATATACAGCCCAGCATACCTATATATATATATATATATATATATCTACAGCCCAGCATACCATTATATATATATATATATATATATATATATGCCCAGCATACTATTGTATATACATTCCAGCATACCATTATATATATATATATATATATATATATACATTTCAGCATACCATTATATATATATACAGCCCATCATACCATTAAATATATACAGCCCAGCATACCATTATATATACAGCCCAGCATACCATTATACATACAGCCCAGCACATCATTATATATACAGCCTAGCATACCATTACATATACAGCCCAGCATACCATTATATATATATAGCCCAGCATACCATTATATATATACAGCCCAGCATACCATTATATATACACAGCCAAGCATACCATTATATATACAGCCCAGCATACCATTATATATATATATATATATACAGCCCAGCGTACCATTATACATACAGCCCAGCATACGGTTATATATACATCCCAGCATACCATTATATATACACAGCCCAGCATATTATTATATATACAGCCCAGCATACCATTATATATATACAGCCCAGCATACCATTATACATACAGCCCAGCACACCATTATATATACAGCCCAGCATATTATTATATATACAGCCCAGCATACCATTATATATACAGCCCAGCATATGCAGCCCGCCTGGCTGCATCGGTGACTCATTTTAAGGCTGTCAGAAATCACTACCCCTAAATCCTTCTTTTCTGAAGTCTTTGCCAACTCAAAACAGCAAATATTATACTGATATGCCTCTCCATACACAGTAACATTCAGCGTGGCTCATCGTTCCTGTGTTCTCTATAGGAAGGGGTAAGCCACAGCGAGAGCCATGATTTTTCCATCATCTGTCTGTGACAGCCCTATATACCATAGATTGATGGTCAAATCCACTGTAAGCAGCGGGTTTAGCCTATTAAAGTCTAAAGTGTATGGGGACCTTTAGATGAGTCACTAATGGAACAGCACCCCCTGTACTCACTTCCGGTATTTCCACTTCTCAGAAGTATATAGTCATAGTAGTCAGTGATCAGATGAACAAGAATATATACATTTTCTTATTCGCCACATGGGTCAAATTGTGCAGATTTTGGGTAATAGTATATTCTGGCCAATATTTGCACATAGCCTGACACATAATGGAATCAATGTCTAGTTGCTGCCCACGGCAACCCATTGTACTACCTGTACCTGATCCACTCTTGGGTACAAACATCTGTGTGCTAGCACAGGACATTAGTTAGCACAAGGACCTTGCATTGAATTTGCCCCAAGGGTAACATCTGCCCCAAGTCTCTATGTTATACCTGTGTTGACCCCTGTGTCGCTTCCCTCTAGGTGTTGTTTTTATCAGATAAACTCCAGTGCAGGGGTAAGGAACCTTGGCTCTCCAGCTGTTGCAAAACTACAACTCCCAACATGCCTGGACAGCCAAAGCTTTAGCTTTGGCTGTCCAGGCATGATGAGAGTTGTAGTTTTTCAACAGCTGGAGAGCCAAGGTTCCTTACCCCTGACCTAGTGTATGGATTTTGAGCCATAATGGGAACAGAGATCTCTGTAAAACACTTATGGTACTATCAAATGGAATAAATAAATATGGTAATAATAATAATAATAATAATAATAATAATAATAATAATAATAATAATATACACATACACTGCAGAATCTGTTGCCACTATGCAAATAAATATTATTAATATTTTTATTGTTATTTGTTATACTTTACCAGTTATATATTTTACTCTCTAAGACAGTCATGTCAAATTCAGAGTTTGAGTTACATCTGGCCAGCCATGGCTACTATATAAGAGACAAGGGGGGAGGACTGGCTACTATATAAGAGACAAGGGGGGAGGACTGGCTACTATATAAGAGACAAGGGGGGAGGACTGGCTACTATATAAGAGACAAGGGGGGAGGACTGGCTACTATGTAAGAGACAAGGGGGAAGGCCTGGCTACTATATTAGACTACTGGGGAGGACTGGCTACTATATAAGAGACTATAGGACTATAGCAATATATCATGTCATTTATCATAGTGCACAGCACTGGGAGGCGCACACCACTGATGCCAGGAATGCCACATGCTGCTCTGACAGTGCCAGGACGGCAGCATTTGTGCTTCAAAATTATCATGGTTGGCCCACGACTTTGTCCAACTTTTTAATTTTGGCCCACTATGTATTTGAGTTTGACGCCACTGCTCTAAGGGTATGTGCACACTATGGAATGGCGACGGAAAACCTGTTGCAGATTACGCAGCTCATACCCTCTCGCGGACTCTGGTGGCTGAGTGCATCTCCGCTCATTGCCATAGACACCATTCTTCCAGTGAAAGAACTGACATTCTACAGCGGAATCAGCCTGGCTATAGAATGGTGTCTATGACATGAGCAGAGATGCGCGCAGCCGCCAGAGTCCGCAACGGGTTTTTTATCGCCATTCCCTAATGTGCACGTGCCCTAACTCATTATAATCTACATAAATGGGGCTGGAGGTAAAGACAATGACCAACTTGGCTTGGCTTGATGTCAGGGTTGATAGCTGAAAACACTACAATCAATGGTTCGTGTCCGTTTACCTGTCAGTTCTTTTTTTTTAATTCAAATTCAAAATTGTGAAGATTCAAAAAAAAAAAAAAAAGGGGGGGGGGGGGGAATATTTTTATATGGTGATGATGATTGATACGATGATATATATGATTATATGATGATTGTTGATAACACTACATTCAATGCTTCTTGTCTGTTTACCTGTCCTTTTTGTTTTTTGTTTTCACTTCAAATTTCAAATTCTGAAGATTCAAAAAAAATTGGGAAAAATAATTAACATTTTTATATTTATTATATAAAGATATATAGATAGAAAGTCATAATTGGTGTAAATGCTACTCTTTATTTAATATATAGATGATGTCCCCCTCCCGTATCCCGAGCTCTCAGTGTAGCGGGCACGCTGTAGTCTGCTATCCTCGTCCATCAGCAGGGTTCAATTAGATGTGTCCTCTCTTTCCCTTAGTAAAACAAACTGTTTACTTCCATAACCACACTGTTTACCCCCGCCGGATAGTGAGAGGGGAGGCTCAGCTCTTAAATTCACCAGTCTCGGGATATACCAGGGGTCAAAAAATTTAACCCAAGCGAGGTGGGCCTAGTCTTCTAGTTTCAGCCAGAGACTGTGGTATTTTTTACACAAATCAATGGACACATTATAGGATCAACCCAAACTCACTTGTTGTTCAAACAGCCCCGAAACGGAATCCGTCGCCCACTTTTGTAAGTCTGGTATTAAATTTTACTCTAGAGAATAAAGTCATAGTCATTTTTAATGGACAGAGAATGCTTAGGTAATGTTACCAAGATGTCGGGATGTGAAAGCATCTTGGGTTTCTATATGAGGAAAGAGAGAGCGGAATGACTGCCATTAGGACGAGTGTAGGGGGTTGGGGCTGGCCCAGGCTTCTCAGCAATACTCATCTACTGTATACAGGAGCAATGTGGGAGGCACAGAAGATATAGTCTAGTATAGGTAAATCTAATACAGTCTAAATGCAGATTAATTATGAGTGCTTTCAAAGGTGTGTATGTGTGCATATAGATAGATAGATAGATAGATAGAAAAAGATAGGCACATAGATGTGAGAGAGGAGAAAAAGAAAGAGCAACAGAAAGGATATATAGTCACATAAATACTGTAGATAGCTGGGTATAGATAGGTAAATATGACATCGCTTGCTAGGTAATAGATATTAGATAGATAGATAGATAGATAGATAGGTAGATAGATAGGAGATAGATAGATAGATAGATAGGCGATAGATAGGAGATAGATAGATAGATAGATAGATAGATAGATAGATAGATAGATAGATAGATAGATAGATAGATAGATAGATAGGAGATAGATAGGAGATAGATAGATAGATAGATAGATAGATAGATAGATAGATAGGAGATAGATAGGAGATAGATGATAATAGATAGAGGAGATAGGAGATAGATAGATAGATAGATAGATAGATAGATAGATAGATAGATAGATAGATAGATAGATAGGTAAATATGACATCGCTTGCTAGGTAATAGATATTAGATAGATAGATAGGTAGATAGATAGGAGATAGATAGATAGATAGATAGATAGATAGATAGATAGATAGATAGATAGATAGATAGATAGATAGATAGGAGATAGATAGATAGGAGATAGATAGAAGATAGATAGATATATAGATAGATAGATAGGCGATAGATAGATACTAGATATATACAGTATTTGAATAATTAGCCCCAGATCTTCTTGTCTCTCAGCCTAATGCGTTATTGATCATGGACATGTGACACTGAAGGAGTAAAAGTCCATCATTGGCGACCTTAGGCTAGCCCAGGATAGTACATTGCTTTCAGAGTACAACAGATATCTGAACATATGCTAGGAGGCTTGTGAAAGCAGTTCCTTAAAGGTATATAGAGAAGAAGACTCCTCGGTTCTCAAGAGGAAAGGCCAAAGGGCACGTCATGTCAATGAGGGTCAAGGGGTTTCTTCAGCTAATTGAGTGTTCTTTTGCTTCCTTCACCAGCATTAACCTTTCACCCTTTTTGACTAGAGGGGACAGTCCTAGCAGGGAAGGGGTTAATCCAGACAAAAGAAATTTGTCATTCTGTGATGACCATATCCTATCACTGGAAAGAACACAATGATGACACTGACCATAAGGTACACTCACATAAACAAATGGGAGGCTTTTCAGTGTAGCATACCCACAGGTCTTGCTATCTAATATCACTAGTTAGTTTGCTAGCTGCCTGACCCATGCATTACAGGTAACTGGCTGCAATGTGATAGCTCGCAATTCAGCAATGAGTGACCATGTGCAACCGAGGAGCGACCATCATTTCACTCAGATTAAGGCTGAGATTGTATATAGCAGAAAAGGCTGAGATTATTAAGGTGGAATCTACCTCAAAGTCATTTCCCTTGCCAACAGCTTTATCATCAGACATCAGTGTAGACAATAGTAGTATAAAAAAATCATAGTAACAAGATCAAAATACTTCAAGTGTCCCAATAACCACTTTTTTATTTTTATTTTTCTTAGGCTTTTATAAAATTAACTTTTCTAAGTTAATTTTAACTAATATAAGTTTTTTAAAACTTGAATGCCGTCTATAAATCATACAAGTTAGAGTTGTAACTTATATGTAATATACAGTATATAAGCTGCACTGGTCTTCAACCATGCAGATAAGGAATTATTCAAGTACTTATTTGAAGAAAATAAATAATAAATAAATACATAAACGAAAGAAAGAATAAGGCTGGGTTCACACTACATTTTTGCAATCTGTGCATCCGTTTTTTCATTGACTTCAATTATATAAAATGGACTAAAACGGATCCATTTTTTTTAACGTATACAGCTACATTTTTGTGTATGTTAAAAAAAAAAAAAAGTCAATGGAGGATTGGATCAAAACGGATGCACACAAATGCATCTGTTTTTCCATCCATTTTTTGCAAAAATGGCTGAGAAAAACGAATTGCAAAAACGTCGTGTGAACCCAGCCTAAGGTTGAGTTCACACTGAGTTTTTCCCCAAAAATTTTCATCCATTTTCTGCAAAAAATGGATGAAAAAGCCGATGCACTTGTGTGCATCCTTTTGATCCGTTTTTCATTGACATCCATGATAAAAAAGAAAAAAAAAAAACAGATCAAAACGCATTCTGTTTTTTCTTGTTTTTACAGTACACAAAAACGTGGCCAACCATGTTTTTGTGCATGCAAAAAAAAAAAATGGACGCATTTTGATTTTTTTTTTTGTTATAATGGAAGCCAATGCAAAAACGGATCAAAACGGGTGCACACAAATACATGTTTTTTGTTTTCCATCCGTTTTTCATCCTTTTTTTTTTTTTGCATAAAACGGATGATAAAAACAAATTGTAAAAATGCAATGTGAACCCAGCCTTAGATGTGTTTAGTCGTCTGCACATATCTCTGTAATTGTAGTGAATGTCACTTATGTAGTTTTACCGTGTGTAGAAGGGGTAGTTGTATTAGCCAAATAACCAGCTATCATACAGATTTCAGCAATATACTGGTCGTGCAGAAAACCTCCAAAATGACTTTCTCTTTCCTATGTAAAGCCAATTTTGGGAGGTAATATCCAAAGCCTGGACTTATTGGACACCTGTCGTAATGTATGACTCTATTGGCCAACATAAAGAACAGTAATCACTAGGTACATCATGTATGAATAACCAAAATAACAATTCCTCAGGATATCCATGGTACGAGTCAGTGAGTGGTCTATAACCAGTCATATAGCAAGGGGTTGTGTCAGCGATTGGGGAATTACCAGCAAAGCTAAAGACATTGGCCCTTGTTGCACTTAATCCTCTCAAATAGCCTTCAGTATTTCACAGCCCCAGGGTAACAAGTATACAAGGAGAGGACAGTGTGAACAAGGACTTGTTTCCTTTACAATGCATTAATAATAAATAACCTTAGTAATTCTGTGTACGCTGAATCTGTTTATATACGAAAGGAAGACGAGAACAAATTTCCTACAGGGATGTTACCCGGTCATAGAAAGACATAGAGCTCATGTGCAAAAGCAATATATATATATATATATATATATATATATGTTTATTTTATTTTTTTCTCAAAATTTTTGTTAAAAATTTGCTTAGGAAAGGTTGTAACATTTACATGCAATAATGGCGGCTTCCCAATAGACTCATATAGTGAAATGTGAACATGCCTTGAAAATTCATGGTGCATGTCAAGACCTATATTTTAAAAGCCATCCCCATGTTTCTTAGGCTGGTTTCACGGGTCAGTATTTCGATCAGTATTTTACATTACTTTTGGTAGCTAAAACCAAGAGAAGGTCTAAAAGATTTTGGCTGCTGATGTAAAATACTGGCTAATATACCGCCATGTGAAACCAGCCTTACTCCTGACATCACCAACTCTTCATTCACATTGTGAAGATGATCAATTCATCACAATAGGCTTAATAAATCCCGAGCATCTTCAGGCTGTCTAGTTTAAAGGGGTAGTCCATGATAAAACAATTGTCTCCATCCATTTTTCTATCTCCAACCTTATTATAGTGTGGATGACAAACAACTGATCAGCACCCCGCTCCTCACCTGCCACGTCCTTTATTTCTGCTCCTCTGCTGTGCTCCAGGCTTGTCTTGGGGCTGCTCGTGTCTTCCGGCGGCGTCTTCCTTCTTCTGCTGCAGTGACATCTTTGGCCACTAGGTTGTGCATGGGGCCATCTGTTCTTGATTTACAGTGACAGCTTTTCCCCACCTGCTGCTTACTTCTACCTATTAAATTCTACTTGCACCTATTGAAAGTCTCTCCCTTGCCTGAGCATTGTTAAATTCTTGCATTCCAACTAAAGGTGTGTTTCTGCAATTCTGCTGATATTCTTTGTATTATGCACTGTGCCTGTACTTTACATTATGTTTTCTGCCTGTCACCCGTCTGTACCGCGTGCTTCTCCCTACCCTTCGCCTGTCTTACTACAATACTTCTTGTCCCTAGTACTGCGCTATCTCTCCTGTTACTTATGTGGCTTTCTGACTACATATATTTAACCTGTTTCCTGGTCCCTTGCACCAACTCTGTCTGGTCCTTGGGGGCCATACTTGTGGAGAGATCTGGTGTCCTCTGGCTGCAGATGTCCAGCTTCTGCGTCCTGGAGTGGTATAAAGGATGAAGACCTAAAGGGCATTTAGACCCTGCTCCTTGGTGTGCGGGTAAAGCCAAACAGGTTGAGTAGCACAGTCAGCCCACACGCTCTCCATTAATGGTTTTCAGAATAAGGATTGGATGAACATACAGGGCATCCCCTCCCATTCTAAGTAATATTGCAAAATTCTAATTACTTAAACTATAAGTGCTTACATACAGAATCATATGGAGCCGCATCCCAGAGGGGAAGGGGTTTCCTCCCATTGGGGGTGGGCCGGCCCGCCTCCAGTGCTTCAGGCCAGGCCAGTGACCGGGAATAGACCATCGCCATGCAGGGGAACTGGGCCACGGTTCAAAAAAAGGACCGCAGCATCGGTATTCCCGTGCCGACGCCAGTCTATTGATGTTAAAATCTTAAAACGATGTAACTGCTGACTGTACATATAGTTTGTTGGAAATGTTATACTGAATATTGCATCTGCATATAGGGTCAAAAATTCATATTGCACAATTAAAAATTATGGATAACTACTCCCTCTCCAGCATACTAAGATCTTATTCACAGTGACAGTGCATGCAGATTTTAAATATATGCACTCATATAGATGTATATAAATGTGTCTATATATGTATAGAAATGTACATAAAATAAAATAAAAAATTGCAAAAGAAGGGTAGACACCTGATTACCAGTAAGGATCAGTTGTATCCAAAATGCAAAAATATAAAAACTTGCAATATACAAAAACCATGCAAATACTATGGCGTTGTTTAGCGGACATCATAAGGAGCTTTTTCATAATTCAGATTGCCAGTGTGACCCCCATCATGCCCTATGTCTGTCTAATGTAGTCAAGTCTCTTCCTGTCCCATGTAGATTTTATCATTGACAATGGGCATTGTCTGTCTGGGCATGTTACTTCATGTAAGGCTGCATTCACACGTTCTGTGAAGTTGTCCGTGCGGACGGACAATTTTACAGCCCATTGCTTTCTATTGGGCTATTCAGATGTTCTGTGATTTCACGTATCCGTGATCTGTGCCGTTAAAAAATAGGACATGTCATTACTCGGAACGGATGCACGAAAAGGATTCCCCGTTGAATTCACTGAGATCTGAGTTTTTCACGGATGTACACGGATGTGATGTAATCAATGTAATTTAAAATGCTTTAAAACAGATCCGTGAAAAAACGGACCAGATGCAAAACGGACTGTTTTGCACGGATCACGGCGGTAGCTAGCAGACCACAATCCCGGACCAGGAAAAACACTGAATGTGTGAATGCAGCCTAAGGGCCCTATTCCACCGGACAATTATCGTTTGCATAATCGTTAACGATTGCAAAAGACCTGAAAACTTTCACTCATTTCCATGGAACGATAATCGTTACTTATGATCGCATTTGCGATCGTTTTTTCTTCGCTATTTCTTCGCTATTGCGTTCGTATCTACTGCGAACGACCGAACGATGTCTCATTCAATGCGAACGATTTGCGAAAGTTTGCGAATGAGCAACGATAAAAATAGGTCCAGATCTTATAAAGCGACCAACGATTTCTCGTTCGGTCGTTAATCGTTAACTGCATTTCAACCGAGCGATTATCGTTTAGATTTAAACGATTTAACGATAATCTGAACGATAATCATCCGGTGGAATAGGGCCCTATCACTCATTTCATAGTCACTTTTCAGAAAGTACTGTAACCTGCTGTATCTTTGCAAACCTGAAATGAATAGTGAACGGAATATCTAGAGTGTATAAGAAAATGACAAAATAATCTAAAACTCACCTGGCAAAGTTGGATCTTTGATCTAACATCTAAGTAACAAGAACAATTCTGGCAGTACAGTGCATCAAGATCTAGTTCTTATCCCTTTCCACTAATTTCTTAAGACTCGGATCTTATATAGTCGGTAGTTCTTTTATTTACAAATATAAAATGCAATAATAATAATAATTAATAAATGAATAATATAAATATAATATATACTAAATAAGTCCATAAATCCAACCTACTATCCTCCTCTACTACATCTAGTTTCCCTTCCTACTTATAAGTGGGTTTTATGACCTTGTTTTCTATCGCATTACCATGGAACATAATAGCTCTGCACAAACAGATAATAAATTATAAGGAACAGTTAGATACAAGTGAACGCCCTCATCCAAAACAACGTCTTGCATGAAGATGCCATTAGAAGAAGCAATGGATTCCGTTTGCTGAAAGCTTGAAAAATGAAAGGTTAAATCTAGCAGCCTGTGTGAGGTTCCGCATAAGACTGGTTTGTGTACAAAACTCTTTCAACATTTGGGACACACGATCTTCTAAAGGCGGGGGGCAAGACAGCTTGGAATGTAACAGGCGGTGTGTTCCAGCTGTGCCGCGCTCCCATTAACCGAGAATATTGACCACAGTTTGACTACAAGGTGGTCAGCTATAATGTTTAAAGGGATTTAAAGGTTTCTACAACAATTTAGAGGAAGATGATTCCTGATACTTCTAATACATTATGATCAAGGCTTTATCCATACTGATGGACAAAAGAGTAGGCTCAGTCTTGGAAGAGTCATTGCTGTCTTTTTTAGATGGATTTGCATCTTATAGATATTGGTCAATGGCTATGTTCACACAACTTTTTTTCAGCTCTGTTTGAATTGACGTCCGTTTAAAATAACGGACGTCATTTAGCAGCCTGGCCTCCCCTTACCGCAATGACTGCTGCTGGCACATTATTCTAGTTTGATTACTAATTGGACTTTGGGTGTGTCTTAATTGAAAAGTCTATTGAATTTAATAGTAAAAACGGACAAAGAACGGTGAAAAAACTGTGTGTGAACAACTAATAAAATACGCCGGCTTTTGCAAAAGACGTTGGAAAATAATGATCATGTTCATTATTTTGACGCCCGCGGTAAAAACGGCCGTTATTCAATACATTGTGTGCATTGGACGTTTGTCTTCCCATTTACTTCAATGGATTGCCATTGCAGTCAGTTAAATCGCAGCAAAAACGGATATTATTTAAAATTGCAAAAACGGCCGCCTTCTCTCTATTTTTGACATTGTGTGAACATAGCCTATAACAAATGAACAGAATGTAGTGGTCATGCATAATGGGAAATCACCATGGCAAGGCAAATGGCCACCTTAAAGTGACTCTGTACCCACTGACCCACTGAATAACTAAAGTCCTTCTCGTATTTGTTTTTCAAACTCCTCGTGGTGCTGTCGTTTAGGGGGGGGGGAGAATCATTTTTTATTGTGCATCAGACAGGGGCCTAGAGCTTTCATGCCCTTGGCCAGCTGCACCTGTTGGTTCTTCTCTAGAGATGAGCGAACCTGGAGCATGCTCGAGTCCATCTGAACCCGAACTTTCGGCATTTGATTAGCGGTGGCTGCAGAAGTTGGATAAAGCCCTAAGGCTATGTGGAAAACATGGATATAGTCATTGGCTATATCCATGTTTTCCAGACAACCTTAGAGCTTTATCCAACTTCAGAAGCCCCAGCTAATCAAATGCCGAACGATCGGGTTCGGATGGACTTGAGCATGCTCGAAGTTTGCTCATCTCTAGTCACCACCTCATTGACACCCCTGCTGCACAAAAAAGGATGAATTTTCACCCCAAAGACGGCACCACAAGGATTTTTAAAAAACAGATTCTCGGGAAGGGCTTTAGTTAATCTAAAGAATGGCCCCAGTGGTTGGGACGGGGGGGGGGGGACGTAGAGATAAAGATAACGTTCTTAAAAAGTGCCATGGTAAGTGCCCATGTACTGCATAGACTGTTGCATCCCAGTCTGGAGCCTTTCTATGTAGAACTGGAAAGCCATTTATCCTATTTCTTTAACCATAAGCCAACGCCTTAATCTAGTCGTACTTTACTTAGATTGATATTTGTGGACAGTCCTATGGACGGTGGAAAAGCTAAGGAACACACCTTGTTCTTGAAGATCCAATCTCAAAGTCTCACAAAAGGCTTTATTGTAGGCAGGAGAGATGAGTGGACCTCAAGCAGGCTCGGGTTAGTCCGCACCAGAGTTTCTGGCGTTTTACCGGTGGCTGAAGAAGTTGGATGCAGCCCTAGGGAGTCCTGTCAGACTTGTTTTCCGGGCAGATCAAGTAATCAAAAGTTTTTGGATAAAACCTGAGCCTGCTCAAGGTTCGCTCATCTCTATTAGGCAGATATACAGAAGTATTCATGCTCCAGGGGGTTGTGGTTTGATAATGTTACAGTGCCTATAGAGAAGGGTAGACCTCCATTGCAAACAGAGTAAACAGTGATCACTCACACTACATAAACTAGGGATAGAGAGGTCAAACATGGTGGCCACCTTCTTACTTACAAGAAGGGAGACACTGGGTTCACATTTTGAAAAGGTGTTATTACTTTCTGATGGTATAGATTCCATTATATATTTCAGGATTGCCTAATATAAGAACATTTTAACGTTTGCCTTTTCATTTCATCGGAGACAGAATTTCCAGGAATTCGATACATCATATCACGTTACATTTTACCCCTGACTACTTATATTTACACCCAAAGTGACAGTTTACACCAAAGCATAAATACATATGTGTAAATATACAATTGATGGGAGTGGATTTTCACACAGTAAAGCGGCTCCATATGTCTTCTGTAATATAACACAGAAATAATAAGTGACTACTACAAGACTACTTACAGTTTAGTTTAGTGTAACATTCACTCTTCTTCCTAAAATAATGGTCCTACCCATTCTACTTTACTAAGGTTCCCACCCATTTTAATTGACTAAACGCCCGTTCATAAATAAAAGTCCATGTATTTGTATTGAAGTAAATGGAGCTGAATTGTAATACCACACACAACCTGAGGACAATGGTGGCGCTGTTTTAGCAAAAATGTAGCTGGTTAATACAGTTGTTTTTTTTTATTAAACACAACCCTGAGCACAGTCATTAAACAAACAGATTGATTAGGGCAATGGCGGTCTTTTGTCAGCAGCACCTACTTCCATGATAGAAAAGGAAGGGTGGACTAGAAGTGCTTGTGTGAAGAGAGGAAATAAAGAAGTGATTTATTCAAAACCATGGTGACCAAACCTTTCAGCCCTTTGATTACGAAGAATTTAGGACAAAATGAAGATCGCCCTTCTATTATACAAATAGCGTCTTTCTGAACCTGTCTCCAAATTATCTGGAGAGTCTCCAAAATATTCATGAAGATTTTCCTCTAAAATAAAATATCGCCTGGGTCTGATAATGCAGCTCGGTCCCATTCATTTCAGTGGAGATCAACTGCTAGACTATATAACAGCAAGGTTCACATCACTTTGGGACCTCTGTGGCAGGAAAATGTGTGAATGGTGCCCGTGCATGGACAGGCATGGACCCCATTCATTTCAATGGCTTTTTCCCGACCATGAACAGGTGCGCCCGAACCCATTTGATTAGCAGTGGCTGAAGAAGTTGGATGCAAGCATAAGGATGCCTTGAAAGCATGAATACAGCCACAAGCTATAGACTGTGTCTTTGGGCCCTATTACACGGAACGATTATCGTGCAAAAAATCGTTATATCGTTCGAATTTAAACAATAATCGTTCGGTGTAACTGCAGGCAACGATCGAAAAATTAGTCCTAGTGCCGTTGATCGTTGATTTAGATGTGAACCTAAAATCACTGGTAATCGTTCGCTGTAATTCCACAATCGTTCGCTCAAGTTCCGCATTTTTTCTCTAATCGTTCAGTCTGATTGCCCATTGTTCATTGTTTTGCTGAGGTCCGATGGATCATAGTAACAATCGTAGTAACGATCGTAACTAACGACCATCGTCCTGTGTAATATGGTGATCGATTTCAGGTTAACTATAAACAATCTTGTTTACGATCGTCTAGTCGTTAATCGTTAATCGTTTTGCATAATAGGACACTATGTGTCCTGTGTCCATGTGACATACAACAGTTTAATCCAATGCTTCCTTCAGCTGTGCTTAAAGGGAACCTGTCACCCCCCGTGCCGACCCCCGCTGGAGCACCCTATACTCACCTGATCCCGCCGGGTCCCGCTTCTGGAGGTGGTCGGGTGACTGAGATATGAGCGCCCGAAGCCCGGCGCGCACGCTCCTCAGATGAGTCCAACGCTCATAAAGAATGACAGAGCGTCGGAGCGCCTGTCATTCTCTATGAGCGTTGGACTCATCTGAGGAGCGGGCTTCGGGCGCTCATATCTCAGTCACCTGACCACCTCCAGAAGCGGGACCCGGCGGGATCAGGTGAGTATAGGGTGCTCCAGCGGGGGGTCGGGAGCCTATCACCCCGGCATGGGGGGTGACAGGTCCTCTTTAAGACCAGGCAAACAAGAAATACAGTAGTGACACCTAGTGGGGAAAAATAAACACTACATTTCTCCTTCATCCCACTGTGAGAACCTGAGTGAGTTACTTTGCCCAGGTGTATAGAAACTTAGTGGCACACCTGTGCTGGGATACTACAGGAGCATAGAGAAAATATGGTCAAACAGGCTGAGGTCAGGACAGACTGAGTGTGGTTAACATAGGTAACAGGCAGAGAGGGGAAGCCAGCCCCAGAGTACCGTCCGTAAGTAGCCAACCAGGGACTAGTTAAGGTACATAAACCCAATAGGAGTAAAGCCAGAGCAGAGTCAGAGGTCTGAACAAAAAAGTAGCTGTTACTTTATTGATCACCACTCATAAGGTGCAACATTGCAGCTATGTGGCCTTTAAGTTTGATAAAGGCGACTTAGCCGAAACGTTGGACCTTATGAGTGGTGATCAATAAAGTAACAGCTACTGTCACGGACAGAGGTGGCAGCAGAGAGCACTGAATACACTACTTGAAAGAATACACCACTTCCTGCGGGACATACAGCAACTGATAAGTAGTGAAAGACCGGAGATTTTTTAATAGAAAGTTACGGTTACAACACACCCATGTGTCCTAAGGATGGACCTGCTGATTGACACGTAGCTATCCTAAAACTAAAAAACGGCTGAATAGAATTTTCAACAACTTGGCAGAAGAGAACTAAAGAAAGTGAAATGAATGTTGTTTATTATTTACTTTAGTAGGAAATCAGAATAAATACCGGTGGGCGACGTCCAATGTTATTTGGAGACCGTGGGCCAAGTCGGGTTACTCATAGCATAACATCATAATAAGACTCAAGTCAAATATTTTAACGTACACTGTAAATAAAACGAAATGCAGATCGAGCCAAGAAGAATCCAGTCCAACATCTCTTTTAAAGATATAGGTGTTCCAGAATCTGCAAAAAAAAAAATTCTGTGTATCAGAGAAATTGCTGCCAATTGCTCCAGCAATTTACCTTTCAGTGGACTTGTTTTATACAATGAACAAAAAGTGTAGGGAAAGTGTACAGCGAGTCGGTATCCAAGACTGTGCCGAAACTGATACAGAGGGAGATCTGGACGTGGGCCAATGTAAGTGTGTATATCCACAAGTAATGGGGGGAGGAGGTGTTTGTTATTATGTACAGACAGAAAAGGGGATTATGTACAAAATCAGCAATACTGTCTGCCGATAAAACTGTACGGATCCACCGCCGGTCACAAAGTGATTATCACCCGAATTTGGCCGATTATCAGCCTCTATGAACGATAATCATGGTGCCTTTAGACAAAACGATTATCGTTTGAATTTTAGCGATAACGATCACATTTGAGCGATAATCGGCTCGTGTAAACACAGCGAACGATCAAGCGACAAGCAATAAATCGTTCATAGTGATCTTTTAACAAGTTCTCAAATTGTTGTTGGTCATTAATAGAGATGAGCGAACCTGGAGCATGCTGGAGTCCATCCGAACCCGAACGTTCGGCATTTGATTAGCGGTGGCTGCTGAAGTTGGATAAAGCCCTAAGGCTATGTGGAATTCATGGATATAGTCATTGGCTGTATCCATGTTTTCCAGACAACCTTAGAGTTTTATTCAAGTTCAGCAGCCCCAGCTAATCAAATGCCAAACGTTTGGGTTTGGATCGAATCGAACCCGAACCCGGTTCGCTCATCTCTGGTCATTAACTGAAATTTCGGAGATCACTTCGTCTTAACAGTCCTTCACCGATTCACCGATGTGTCAGATTGGGTTAAGCGATTTTAAAACGATCGCAATAACGATTTTCTCAAACGATATATTGTTCAGTTCAAACGCTGATCGTTATAAAAAAACACATTGTTTCTTCGAAATAGTTAATCGTTCGATTGGGTCAATTATCGCTCCATGTAAACGCAGCATTACTTTGTTTAATAAAAGGCAACAATCAGCCAACACGCATGATGTCAGCTGATCGCTGTCTTGATAGCAACGATCTGCCGCCATCACGCTGCGCAACAGAAGCGGCGGCAGCAGATGTTGGTTGTTGGTCATTCGCTAAAAATTCGCAGATCACTTTGTGTAAACAGTCTTTCAAAGATTCACCCTATGTGTGAGATGGGCTTAAGCGATCTTAAATAAATAAAATTTTCTAACAATTTATTCGTCTAAACGCTGATCGTTATAAAAACTAAATTGTTGCTTCAAAATCCTTAAACAATCGATTGGGCGAATTATCGCTCCGTGTAAACGTAGCATTAGTTACGATCGTTTATTCTGATCCCAGCAAAAGAAGGAACAATTTGGAACTACACTGAACGATTAGTGAACGAATGTAGAATATTGGTGCGTTTACACAGAACGATTATCTTTCGAATTTTCACGATAACGATCGCATTTGAGCGATAATCGGCTGGTGTGAACACAGCGAACGATCAAGCGACGAGCAATAAATCGTTCATCGTGATCTTTCAACATGTTCTCAAATTATCGTTGGTCGTTCGCTATTCGCAGATCGCTTCAACGATTCACCCTATGTGGGAGATGGGCTTAAGCGATCTGAAAAACGATCGCAATAATGATTTTTCTACCGATTTATTCGTCTAAACGCTGATCGTTATAAAAACCAAATAGTTGCTTCAAATCATTAAACGATCGATTGGGCAAATTATCGCTCCGTGTAAACGGACCATCAGCGATCGATGATTTTAGAGTCAGATCTAAATCAACGATCAACGATGCACAAATGATTTTTCAATCGTTGCCTGCAATTACACAGGATAACTATCGTTTAGGGTAGCTTCACACAAATCCGCTGCGGATCCTGTACTGTGAAACTGAATGGTCCCCATATACGCAGCTGATCAGCTGCGAGTATGGGACCCGGCCCCTTTAATCCCTGCGCGGACAGCCGCCCACTCGCAACCCGCAGCCCCGGCCCCCGAACATTACCTGCTCGGACCCATTCAGCTACACAGTACAGGATCCGCAGCGGATTTCGCTGCAAACTCGCAGTGTGAAATCCGCTGCGGATCCAATACGTGTGAAGCTACCCTTAAAGTCGAACAATATAACGATTTTCAGCACGATAATCATCCTGAGTAATAGGCTACATTCACAATCTGCAGTTTTTCAGGATCATATATGATGTCTGCAATCGTCCACAATCTTCATCCGCAATCTGTATTGCATCCAAAGTTAAAGGGGTAGTTCAGCAAAAAAAAAAAAAAAAAACAGAAAAAAAAAATCATACAAACTGGTTCCAGAAAGTGCCAGAGATTTGTAATTTACTTCTATTTACTTCTATTTATAAATTACAAATCTCTGGCACTTTCTGGCACCAATTGACTTGAAAGATTTTTTATTTTTTTTGTGAACAACCCCTTTAAATGAGATTAAATTATGATTTCCTTGCATTAAAGTCTCACTTGTTATATAAAGGTATACTGAAAAAGAAATAGATGCTGCAGTGAAATTTACATATAAATAACTCAATAATGATTTTTAAAATAACAGATTAAACATTAGTTATATCAGCGGAGGGAAAAGATAATGAAATGGGCAAAGGTTATGTGTTAGCTGTAGGATTCATGAGTCTATGTAAATGTTACACTGCTGCTTATCCTGGGCGGACTACCGTATACAGGCCATGGGGTGTACATTTATTTTTAGATTTCATTTACCATCATAATATCTGTATTCCATATCACACATTTCCTTCGCTACTTAAACCAGTGACTTCTCATCTCAGAACCAATTACATACAAACAAGATTGGCAATTAAAGTCATTTTCTCTCTATCCCCATAGGCTGTCAGCTTGTTCAGACACGGCCCCCCTCTCATACTGGGTATAGGTTATATCCACTAGTTACAGGTTATTCCTATATTGATTATTGATACGTTTTGTATTCAGCTTTGTTTGCTATCATATGACGGTTGTTTCTGACTGTTGCTGTAATACAGAATGTCTATTGGCGGTGTCCCATAACCCATGTGCCACTGCTGTGTGTATGTCAGTCGGCACTGAGTATATGTTTACAGGGTTCGTTATGGGGAATGTAGTACTACTTTTTGGCCACAAGATGGCTAACTGTTGTATTACCTGTAAAAGCCCTATTACACAAAACGATTATCGCCCTTACTTGGCCGATTGCCGGCCATTCAGGCTGATAATCAGTTAAAAAAAAAGGCAAGATCAGCTCACATGCACAATGTCGGCTGATCATGGTCTTTCAATAGGTTAAAAGATCCCGATCGTGCTAGCGACGGTCTCCTGCTCATTGCTTTGTGTAATAGGACCAATGGCAGCAGACCGCTGCTGACTTCAGTGGGCATCCCGAACAATCTAAGGATTGTGTAAGTGTGTAAGAAGAAGACTGCCAAATGACTCTCTATGAGCCTATCACAGGCTCTTTCTAGAAGGTTCTAAAGATCAAGATTCTAAGAAAGAGCCTGTGGCCTGTGATAGGCTGAGAAGGAGGGAGTCAGCTAACAATCTTCCTCTCACACACACCTAAAAGTGATATTACATAATCTTGATACTTTATTGTGCTGGCTGTTGAAAGAAAACAGAGCCATCTTGTGGCCAAAAAGTAGTTCTACATTCCTCATAACAAACCCTGCAAAGATATACTCAGTTTCCCTGGCATACACACTCAGAACAGCAGTGGCACATGGGTTCTAGAACATTGCACAGTGCTCTGTGGGTGATAACATCACGGCTTTGCCACCGACACACTTCCACTTATGGCATTAGATTTAACAAAACAAACATACTGCAAAGCAGAAAAAAAAAAATTGGGGCCACTAAAATAAAAAAAAAATGCAAGTCTCCAACTTCACTTTTTCTACTATTCACCAGGTAGTAAAACTTTTTTTTTTTATTATTATACATGTCAATACAATTGCACCAATAACCAATTTAATTACCACCCACTGTTTTACTACTTTAAAAATATTAAAACAAAAAATTGTTATTCCATATTATTTCTAATCACCATATTCTGAACCCTACAATTTTGTTTCTATAAAGCTTTCTGATAGTATTCTTGGTGCTTTCAGCTGTACCGTTGATATCAAATATGTTTTTTCATTTATGTTTTTATTACATTTTTTACCACACTTTTCAAATCCCTCTAGAGGACATTTATAAGCAATTATTAGATTGCTTATACCGATCAATGAAATGTTATTGTGTTACACTGATAAGTTTAACCGTCACTTTGCTAGTACAGCCTGCAGATTTACTATAGCAGGCACGGAGACCAACAGAAATCCTCCGGCTGCCATATTAACCAATCAACGCCCTGTGACTGTGTTAAAGCGGTGTCAGTTGGAGCCCTGACAGGTGTGGCACCTGTTTAGTCACTCTCTACAAGCCACCATCACTATTGATCACAGCATGTAGTGCAAGGGTGTCAAACTTGCACAAGCCAAAAAGACAGAAATGGCTGCACATCGCACCCATGGCTGACACGAAAGCTTATCCAGCTATATTTAAAACCAACATCAGAAGTTAGTATATAATTTGGCCAAACCATATTGCCTCATGTACCACGTGCAGGTCTTCTGATACACATGAGTCCCTAACCAAAAAAACATCACTGAGCAGCTGGCACTGTGACGGTCAGCGACCACAATCCCCGAAAAGCGTGCGCAAGCAGAGAAGGGGGGCCACGGAATGGCCCCGCAACCCTATTGTCACAGGACCAGACCCCAAAGGGCCCCCCGGACCCCGCAAGCGCCACCAGCGAAAAAAGTGGACGCCAAGCAACACAAGTGTCAAACTTGCAGCCCTCCAGCTGTTGCAAGACTACAATTCCCATCATGCCTGGGCAGCCAAAGCTTTAGTTAGAGTACAGGAATCAAACCTGCGGCCTTACAGCTGTTACAAAACTACAATTCTCTTTTATAAATCTAATTTATTAATATTCAGTTGGGCACATAGAGCTCCCCTGCCACCTTATCATTCCATTTACTCACATTTCTTATCAATCTTTTGGATAACTCAATTAAAAGTTATCTGTATGTTTTATGTTTTATATCTCATAATCATTGATGACATAATACAGTGTACAATATGGAATATGGAGTGTTTGCCCCCATTAAAATGCAATTAAAAGCACTAAGAGGTGACACTGCCCCTCTGCTTCCATCAATGGCTGTGCTGGGAACTGCAGGACTGCTCAAGCCCTGGTCCAAGCTCGGTGACAGGAGGGAGTTGGGATAACTGTCAATGTCTATTCTAATGCTAACATGTATCAGAACAGACATCAGGGGAAGCTCAGTATCTGCATGCAGCAGACGTACTGATATTTAACTGTACTAGGACCGATGCTTGTACAACCCTGCAGTTCCCGGCACAGAATACCCCTTTGACACCATATTCAAATCTGTACAATACTTTGGGCCACATGTATCATCCTGCGAACGGATGATTTTTTATACGCAAATGGCCGATTTGCGAATAAAATATTCGCAAATCGGCACTTTCCGCCGAGTACGCCAGGGCGGCGGAAAGGGGGCATGTAGTGAGCGGAACGGAGGCCGCGGACTCGGAGTCCGCACTATTTACCATCCGTTCCGCCCAAATATACGCCTCAGCTGGCGGTTTTCGGCGGTGCGCAGTCCGCCTCTACATAAATCTCCGTAGTGCCGGAGCTGCGGGGGCATTTTTAAGTCCAGCGTAAAAAACGCCGGACTTAATAAATGCCCCCCTTTGTGTTGATTGCAATGACTATAGAGATCCTATATCTTGGTTTTCAAGTATTCTGCATCATTGTTTCTGATTTGCAACCAAGATTCGTTACAGTTTCAGATTTATTTTATCAAGTTTCCTTTTACATAAACTTTCTAAGTAATCCCTCTCAATAATAGAGAAGAATCTGGAAAAAAGACACTGTGTTATAAGGTTGCACTTGTATATTACTCATCCCGCTCCGTGTAACAAACAGCTTGTAGAGTTTCTGTGCAGTGGACGTCCTGCGGCTCTGGGATCAGGCCCCGGGCAGCTGCTGCTGTTGTATTGGAGCTCCACTCTGTGGTCTATTCTTGACCTCAGCTGGACGGCTTCACAAGCACATAGTGTGGGAGAAGGAATCAATGGATGGCAGCAGAGCCTGGTGTGTACACACCGCACATCCTGATCATATCATAAGATGTGGGGTGAGAAATAAAACGATGACATTACTGGAAACATAGGGCGGAAAGGTCGCCTTAATATGTGTGTCCTCACTATAATTGTACAGGGCTCTCCAATACAAACCCTGGTATATTAGTACTGACAGCCAAAGACTAGTCACACGGTAAAGTTACACTATTACCAAAAATAAAAAAAATTGCATGGGTAATTGGAAATTTGAAACAGAGCCTTTTTGTGCCAAGCCAAAAGGATGGAGAAAGAAAGGGTCCTTCTGCGCAGGCCGTTATTCACACACACTTTATTGGTCCTTTTTTGTAAAAAGGTTATGGGAAAGTTTCCATTATTGCCATCTTATATGAATATAGCCTATTATGGATGCAATTCTGGTTTATCCATAAACTGGGACCTAGCACTGAACCCCCTCATCCCTGAAATATTGGGTGCAAACAGTCAGATCCCTATAATTATCCGGGGGGGGGGGATGAATGAACTTGACCAGAAGATAACACCCACTTTGGTTTGGCTCTGTTGCCAGACCGTTAAAGTGTAATTGTGGCTTTAATAAACTTTTGACATATCTGAGATACATGTTAGGACCCGTTCATACTGCGGAAAACACGAGGAAATTCCATGCGGAATCCCCGTCACACACTCTGTTTGGAATTCCACCTGCCTCACTAATACGTATAGGGCGCCTCCGCTCTCCATGTCTCTCCACTTAAAGAATTGACATGTCAGTTCTTTGAGTGGAGAGCCGCAGAGACCGGAGGCGTCCTATACTTAAAATTGAGGCAGTGAGGCAGGCAGAATTGCTAACGGAGTCCGCAACGTGGATTCCGCTCGTAATTTGCGCCTGTTTTCCGGTGCGCACGGGCCCTAAAAACTGTTTATCGGTCACAGCCTGAGTGTTCAGGACCCCACTAGAATGAACAGGGAGAGGCACGTGGCTGAGCGTTTCTCTCTCCCCACTCTTGTTCACAGTACCGAGATGGTCCCATAACTTACAGTAAGTTTGGGTTTGCCCAAACCTGAACTCTCGGCATTTGATTACAATTGCCACTGAGAGTTTGGGTTCAGGCGAACCCAAATTTATTGTAAGTTTGCACATGTGTACCTTAAGACCCATGGTACAGGAGCTACACTTCTTCCAGTTCTATTTAGTGATCGGTCAGGGTCAGAACACAATTCCTGCAACAAGACCGAGAGATCAGCAAACCAGGGAGATAGGCTCACCGCTGGCCGCTTTTCCAGGATGTGAGCACTAACAACCGACCAATCAAAACCTTTGACATATCAAATGTTTTTCAAAAAGGAAACACTTTAGGAACAGGGCTCAACCTTATACCTTGGGGGGTCACAGCAAAATAAATTCCCAGAAATGGAAGCCAACCACCGCTTTATCTACTCGCTGTCAATGTGCTTGGTAGCCCGCCTGCTCATTCCCCGACTATATCTTGAACAAAATAAATGGGCTGCAGAATGATAGGAAACCCACTACCCTTACCCTATCATGACACAATATATAAGTTGGAGGGATAGTAGATAAAAGGGAATGAACAGAATAGCCGAATCTACAAAGAACCTTAGATAATGTTTAGCAGACAGAATGTGGGCTCCCCCTTCAGGTAGTACAAGGGACTACTATACAATACATAAATCTTTTGTCTTTTTGTCATAATTTTTTTTTACTAATAACTAGAGACGAGTACATGAGCATGCCGAGCGTGCAGCATTTGATCACCAGTGGCTGAAGAAGTTGGATGCAGCCCGAGAGAGTCCAGGAAAACAGGAATACAGTCTATATCCTATGGTGGTATCCATGTTTTTGGCAAAGTTTGTTCCCCAAAAAATCGATCATATTATTAGATTTTTAAAACAAATTACAAGTAAAAGGGATATTTGAGTCATGCCGGTATTGAGGCCAGATTTGACTAAGTGCTTATCAAAGCCAAAAACGCAGCATTTTTTTTGGAACATGTTTTTCACTGGAATGTAAGCTAATTAAATACCAGTCTAAAACTTAGACTAGACAGCCTGAGACACTGTTTTTTTTTTTTTTAAATGGGCATACTCTTAGGGCCGTTTTACATGGGCCTATTATTGGCAGTGAGCGTTCCGAGCAATAATGTTTGGCCCATGTAAAAAAGCCAGCGATCGGCCAACAAACAGCTCGTTTGGGGGCTAATTGACGGCCATATAAATTATCACTATCGGACACAAATCTCTTTGCCTAAACAGGGGATATTAATGCCTTTAACCCTTAGAGGACCCGGCCAATTTCGTTTTTCCCTCCTTGTGCTTAGAAGGCCATAGCACTTGCATTTTTCCACCTAGAAACCCACATGAGCCCTTATTTTTTGCGTCACTAATTGTATTTTGCAATGACAGGCTGAATTTTTGCATAAAGTACACTGCAAAATCAGAAAAAAATTCAATGTGTGGTGAAATTGAAAAAAAAACGCATTTCTTTTATTTGGTGTTTTTTCGTTTTTAAGCCGTTCGCCCTGGGGTAAAACTGACTTGTTATGTATGTTCCACAAGTCGTTACGATTACAACGATATATAACATGTATAACTTTTCTTTTATATGATGGCCTGTAAAAAATTCAAACCGTTGTTAACAAATATATGTTCCTATAAATCGCTCCATTCCCAGGCTTATAGCACTTTTATCCTTTGGTCTATGGGGCTGTGTCAGGTGTCATTTTTTGCGCCATGATGTGTTATTTCTATCGGTACCTTGATTAGGCATATGTGACTTTTTGATCGCTTTTATTAAATTTTTTCTGGATTTGATGCGACCAAAAATGCGCAATTTTGCACTTTGGAATTTTTTGGCGCTTATGCCATTTACCGTGCGAGATCAGGAATGTGATAAATAGTTTGGGCGATTACGTATGCGACGATAGCAAACATGTTTATTTACAGTATTTATTTTTATTTATAACATGGGAAAAGGGGGGTGATTCAGACTTTTTTTAGGGGAGGGGGCTTTTTATTGATAATAACACTTTTATTTGTACTTTTACACTTATACTAGAAGTCCCCCTGGGGTTAGGGTTATTCCTCCCTGGGGTTAGGATTATTCCCCTGGGGTTAGGGTTATTCCTCCCTGGGGTTAGGGTTATTCCCCCTGGGGTTAGGGTTATTCCCCCTGGGGTTAGGGTTATTCCTCCCTGGGGTTAGGGTTATTCCCCCTGGGGTTAGGGTTATTCCCCCAGGGGTTAGGGTTATTACTCCCTGGGGTTAGGGTTATTCCCCCTGGGGTTAGGGTTATTCCCCCTGGGGTTAGGGTTATTCCCCCTGGGGTTAGGGTTATTCCTCCCTGGGGTTAGGGTTATTCCCCCTGGGGTTAGGGTTATTCCCCCTGGGGTTAGGGTTATTCCTCCCTGGGGTTAGGGTTATTCCTCCCTGGGGTTAGGGTTATTCCCCCAGGGGTTAGGGTTATTCCTCCCTGGGGTTAGGGTTATTCCCCCTGGGGTTAGGGTTATTCCTCCCTGGAGTTAGGGTTATTCCCCCTGGGGTTAGGGTTATTCCCCCTGGGGGACTTCTAGTATAAGTACACTGATCTCTCATTGAGATCTATGCTGCATAGATCGATGAGAGTGCTGAGCAAAGTTGACAGCTGCATCCGAAATCTTTATTAGCGAGTGGCACCCGGGACCGTGGTGGTTTAGACCGCGGCCCCGCTCTGAACACATGGAGGCGGCCCTGGATGTACGGGTACGTCCAGGGTCGCCTAAGGGTTAAATGCACACACAAGAAATAATCTGTGCAGCTTGGCCACACTATTAATCAAGCCAGAAAAGTCCAGAGAAAATCTTTATTAAAGTATTGTATTACCCCCTAAAAGTTATACAAATCCCCAATATCCACTTATTACGGGAAATGTACATAAAGTTCTTTTTCCCCTGCACTTACTACTGCATCAAGGCTTCACTTCTTGGATAAAATGGTGATGTCACTTCCTGGATAACATGGTGATGTCAATTCCTGGATAACATGGTGATGTCACTTCCTGGATAACATGGTGATGTCACTTCCTGGATAACATGGTGATGTCACTTCCTGGATAACATGGTGATGTCACTTCCTGGATAACATGGTGATGTCACGACCCGACTCCCAGAGCTGTGCGGGCTGTGGCTGCTGGAGAGGATGATGGCAGGGGGACACTGAGGGTCACAGGGCACTGGAGGGACACTGAGCATCCCTCTGCCATCATCCTCTCCAGCAGCCACAGCCCGCATAGCTCTGGGAGTCGGGTCGTGACATCACCATTTTTTCCAGGAAGTGACATCATGTTATCCAGGAAGTGACATCACCATTTTATCCAAGAAGTGACAGGGAAAAAAGCCCTTTATAAGCATTTCCTGTAATAAGTGTATATTGGTGATTTGTATAACTTTTAGGGGGCAATACAATACTTCAATAAAAAATTAAATGCTAGGCAAATGAGTGCCAATTCCACTGATATGCCCATGTAAAAGAGTCCTTTGTGTTTTTTTTACCCTTTAAGGATATGGGACGGAATCTCCCATAGACAGGCTATAGCACACTGAGACAGGTGGGATTCCGTGGCGGAGAGTTTCACTTTACTCAGTGTGAACATACCCTAAGGGCTATACCTTTTATGTTTTTTTACAGTGAAAAAAAAAATAAATAAATAAATAGGATGATAGAATAGTAAATAGGATGATGCGCAGCCGACAATGATGTAAGTAAAGATGCGCCACTAATGATCCAGTAATCATTCATGTAAATGGACGAGCGATACATCAGCTCCGGTATTGGGCCTGTCCCCAGTATACAATGGCGATACAAAGGTTGAGCCTCCACTTCAAGAAATAAAAATGTCAATTTTATGATGGACATTGACCAATATGTCAGTATATACTAATATAGGTGATTCCAATTTATTTAGACCAGGGATGAGGAACCTTCGGCCTTTCAGTTGTTGCAAAACTACGATTCCCATCATGCCTGGACAGCCAAAGCAAGGCATGATGGGAATTGCAGTTTTGCAACAGCTGGAGGGCCAAAGGTTCCCCATCCCTGCTTTAGATATTATATACAATACTACAACAAAGAGAGCTAGCGTGGGCACTCAGACACAGTCCCAAGGCGTTATATATGCCTCTATGAGGGCTCCGGGCTAGGTCACTGTAACGGTGGTGCTCTACTCATACGGTCAAGCAGTCCGGCAATGTAGAAAATACAGTGGCACTCACCGAATCCATAAAAACGATGCTTTAGTTCAGGTCCGATACAGAGCAACAAAAAAGTGCATTCCACAGGAAGGAGCGACGATCGTTTCGCGCTACGGCGCTTCGACTGGCCAGTCGAAGCACAGTAGAGCGAAACAATAGTTGCTTTTTCTTCTAATGCATAGTTTTTATGGATTCAGTGAGTGCCACTGTATTTTCTACACTGCCGGACTTATATACAATACGTTGCTTGCCTGGTTCAAGAACACGTTTCCTTATGGATGCGGCTGTATAGTGAATCCATGTTGCCGGTGACAATACAAAAATGTATTCAGCTTAGAGATGAGCGAACCTGGAGCATGCTGGAGTCCATCCGACCCCGAACTTTCGGCATTTGATTAGCGGTGGCTGCTGAAGTTGGATAAAGCCCTAAGGCTATATGGAAATCATGGATATAGTCATTGGCTGTATCCATGTTTTCCAGACAACCTTAGAGCTTCAGCAGCCCCAGCTAATCAAATACCAAACGTTCGGGTTCGGATGGACTCGAGCCCGAACCCGGTTCGCTCATCTCTAATTCAGCTAAGTCTCATATCCAACGTCCGCACTATTGACACTTCCCCACCTGGTGGGCCGATCCTAGTGCACTTCCTCCAAACAACACATACTCTGCATGATGCAGAAGTCCTCAGTCCCCTCCGCCTTTATAGACCTTATACTTCCAGGGGCTTGTTCGGAGACTTTTTGTTTTTACAAACACTATCTAATTCTCATCCCCCCCTTCCCCACTTTTCCCCCCCAGCAGTCACAGCAGATCTGTTCTACCTTTCGTCACCTAAGAGCACACACGCAGGGAAGCTATTGATCCTAAAATTGCTGGGATTTCCTCCCCCTGCTGCTTGTTTGTTCTGTCTGTTGTCATTGAACTGGTTAAAGCTTTGTTTGTTTGTTTTGCTTTCAATGGCTCTTAATGGATTAAAACTTAAGAAGATTTTCCCAAATAAGCTAGCGCCTGTTAAAAATGCAGTCACACTTTGTAACATAAATTGGAGCTAAGTATAAGCACTCCACTACATCGCACCTTTACAAACTTTTATCACCTTCAAAAAAAAAAAGCAGCACAAAGCACTTTACAAACTTTCTAAACTCTTCTCTAAACTTTATTTGACAATTTTCTTCAGTGTTGTTCTTTGCTAAGAATTAAAAAAAAAAAAATTATAACATGATTATTTTTTTTTCTGGTGATCTTTAGGGAACCTATAAGAAAAACCTGGAAAAAAAAAAAACAATACCTAAAAGGTAATGCATACTAAATAAAAAAAAAAATCAAATAACCAAAATATATAAATACAAAATATACAAAAAAAAAAAGTACCAAAAAAAATTCATGGTTTGTAGTGTGTTTTCATGGCAAAAAAAAAAAAAAAAAAAAAAAAGTATTTTTTAAAATCATTCAAAGAAAATTTTTGACTGTATGGTGCAAGGTGTATTTTTTTTACTGGGGTAGGTTCACACTACGGAAGTGGAGAATTTCCAACGGATTCCGTAGCTTGTACCCGTTCACGGCCGCACGCCCCTCCACCCGTGCCATAGACACCATTCTATGCACAGGCAGATTTCGCATTCCGCCAAAAGAATTGACATGTCAATTCTTTCAACAGATAGCGGAATCGGGCCACCCATAGAATAGTGTCTATGGAGGCGGCAGAAAGGCGCGCGGCCGTGAATGGGTACGAGCTACGGAATCCGTTGAAAATTCTCCACTTCCGTAGTGTGAACCTACCCTAAATCCTTGCAAGTAATTTAGGCTGTGTTCACACTGCAGTCTGTTTAAAGGGGTCTTCCAGTGAAAATCTTTTCCTTTCAAATCCACTGGCTTCAGAAAGTTATATGGATTTGTATTTTACTTCTATTTTAAAATCTCAGGTCTTCCTGTACTTATCAGCTGCAGTATGGTATGTCCTGCAGGAAATGTTGTTTTCAGCCTGACACAGTGCTCTCTGCTGCCACCTCTGTCCATGTCAGGAACTGTCCAGAGCAGGAAAGGTTTTCTATGGGGATTTGCTGCTGCTCTGGACAGTTCCTGACATGGACAGAGGTGGCAGCAGAGAGCACTGTGTCAGACTGGAAAGAATACACCACTTCCTGCAGCTGATAAGTATAGAAAGCTTTGAGATTTTTTAAATAAAATTAAATTACAAATCTGTATAACTTTCTGACACCAGTTGATTTGAAAGAAAAAGATTTTAGCTGGACCGCAGAAACGCCTTAGGCTGGGTTCAGACTGCGTTTGTGCTGTGCGTTTAACCTTTTATTTTTCAAATGGTTACTTTTAACGTACAGAAAAATGTGGTAAAAAATTTGGAATAAATGGATATTTCAATCAGTTTTTTATCCAAAGGCGTGTGTTTTTGCATCCGTTTTTTCCGTAAAACGGATACGCAAAGATGCACTACTTTTTTTTTGTGTAGCTTGCACCAAAAACTGCAGCAGAAATGAACCTCTCGTAAGGCTGCATTCACACGTTCAGTAGTCTTTCGGGACTGTATATGATGTCGGCTCTTGATCCTCGTCCGTGGTTTGCTAATATTTTGTCCGTTATGAATTCGTTATGCATACATAATTCTTATTTTTGGAGGATCAGCAAAGAAGGGGAAGGTGATAAGTTAAATAACCGGGAATGGTGTAAAATGAATACTTATTTGTATTTTTCCAAAAAAAATTTGCGGACGTTATAGACGTTTCTTTCATACAAATTACAGACGCTCCCATTGACTTCTATGGTAGAATCTGTGCCGCCATTACAGTCCATACTAGAGCTTGTCAGTTATTTTTGTGGAGTACGGATCCACAAAACTATGGACAGTGTGAACAGCCCTAAATTGCTCTAAATTTATCTGTTATTGCAGATCTGGACAACTTTACGGAATGTGCGAATGTAGCCTAAATTTTTCGGCTGGGTTTACACTACATTTTTTGTAATCAGTTGTTGTCATGTTTTTATTAAAAAAAAAAAAGGATAAAAAAAATGGATGAAAAACCAGATGCAACGGATCAAAACGCGTCATTTTGTTATGTACACAAAAATGTGTGTGTTAAAAAAACTGGTGGTTTGATAATTTTTTTTTAATAATGGAAGTCAACGGGAAAACGGATTAAAACGGATGCGCACAAATGCATCAGTTTTTGTATCCATTTTTTATCCTTGTCCTGAAAATTTTTTTATTTCTTTATTTTTTCTTTTTGGGGGACTGTTCTTTAGGGTGCCTTCACACCTACCAACTCGCAGCGTTAATAACACTGCAAGTCGGCTAGGTCCTGGCAGATCACTGTCAGTACATACTGAACGACCGCTGCGTGTATGTAAATCTGCCGGCCACTTAACCCCTTCTGATGCCGGCCGGCCGCCTCCCGCTCAGCTCTGTATACATGACCTCCTCGCTCCACGGGGTCCCGGCGTCCTGCTCTCCCGCCCGGCCAATCAGTGGCTGCGGCAAGGCAACACACTGATTGGCCGGGCGCGAGAGCAGTACGCCGGGACCCCGTGGAGCGAGGAGGTCATGTATACAGAGCTGAGCGGGAGGCGGCCGGCCGGCATCAGAAGGTGTTAAGTGGCCGGCAGATTTACATACACGCAGCAGTCGTTCAGACCGCTGCGTTTATGTACTGACAGTGATCTGCCAGGACCTAGCCGACTCGCAGCGTTATTAACGCTGCGAGTCAGTAGGTGTGAAGGCACCCTAAAAGTGAACATATTCTGTGTGTGGTATTTTATAATTTTATTCAGTGTTTTGCTCCTGCAGATCTCTTAGATCTCATAGACCTCATAGAATAAATAAATAAATATATATATATATATATATATATATATATATCCTATGAGCATCCAGATGTTACTTTGTATATATATATATATATATATATATATATATATATATATATATATATCCTTGCTTTCTTTCATTTGTTTAATGCTTTTTTAGGTATGTGATCACTGAAGCTGTAATGAGAAAAACTGCAGAAACAGAATAAAACCAAATGATAAGTGTACACCGTCACAATATTTTTTTTTGAGGGGGGGACAACATAAAACCTGCATTAAAATAACCAGTAAGCAATAAAAATATCTTACCGTTTTTAGAGGCTTTTTATTGTAAGCCTAAAAAAAATTACAAAAAAAGTGAGTGAATAAGTCCTTAAAGGGATTTAAAGGGGTACTCCAGCAAAAACAAAATCTTTCATATCCACCGTTGTCAGTTAGTTATCCAGATTTGTAATTTACTTCTATTAAAATATCCAGTCCTCCGGTATTTATCAGCTGCTGAATGTCCTGCAGGAAGTAGCGTACTCTTTCCAGTCTGACACAGTGCTCTCTGCTGCCACCTCTGTCCATGTCAGGAACTGTCCAGAACAGTACAGAATCATCATAGAAAACCTCTCCTACTTTCCAGAATGCACCACTTCCCGTAGGACATACAGCAGCTGATAAGTACCAGAAGATTGTAGATTTTGTTATAGAAATTTCTGGCACTTTCTGACACCAGTACATATGCAAGAAAAAAATTGTTCCCTGGAATTGCCCTTTAAATCAAAACTAGAAGTGACATCTACATCTTAATCCTCCTGGATTTGGCTCAAAAACTGCATCAAAAACATCAGCTTTTCTTTTTTTACCCCAAAGAATGCTGTCTGTAATGTCACCTTAAGTGGTGAAACTTTTTTTCATTCAGATCAACTGATGTCAGAAAGTTCTATATACATGCTACTGGTCTGGACAGTTCCTGACATGGACAGAGGTGGCAGCAGAGTGCCAGAGTAACCCTTTAACAGCAATTTCTATTACTTGTGCGTGTATTGTACAATTGACACCCTGCAATAATGGCCGGGTATGGCAATAACTCCAGTCGCAGCCATTTAGCCTCTTAGGTGACATTGTCTATTCTAACAGAAGTACTGCAGCGTATTATTAAGCGAGTAAGTGATCGTATAGTTGAGTCTGCTAATAGGCTTAAAAAAGGAAAGTAAAACAAAAAATAAGAAATAAAGATAAAGTAAGAAAAATAAATAAAGTAAAAAAAATTACAAGTGAAAAAAATAAATATGGCGGCAACCGGATTTATTATCATACCCGGCCATTATGGCAGAGTGTGACTTGTCCAATCAAGTTGACACACACAAGTACTACATTTTAATTATCATAATATTTATCATATATATGCACAACACTGTAAAAAAAAAAAATATATATATATATATATATATACAAACACACAGATAAATAAATAGATAGATAGATAGATAGATAGATAGATAGATAGATAGATAGATAGATAGATAGATAGGAGATAGATAGATAGATAGATAGATAGATAGATAGATAGATAGATAGATAGGAGATAGATAGATAGATAGATAGATAGATAGATAGATAGGAGATAGATAGATAGATAGATAGATAGGAGATAGATAGATAGGAGATAGATAGATAGATAGGAGATAGATAGATAGATAGATAGGAGATAGATAGATAGATAGATAGATAGATAGGAGATAGATAGATAGGTAGATAGATAGATAGATAGGAGATAGATGATAGATAGATAGATAGATAGATAGATAGGAGATAGATGATAGATAGATAGGAGATAGATAGATAGATAGATAGATAGATGATAGATAGATAGATAGATAGATAGATAGATAGATAGATAGATAGATAGGAGATAGATAGATAGATAGATAGATAGATAGATAGATAGATAGATAGGAGATAGATAGATGATAGATAGATAGATAGATAGATAGATAGATAGATAGGAGATAGATAGATAGATAGATAGGAGATAGATAGATAGATAGATAGATAGGAGATAGATAGATAGATGATAGATAGATAGATAGATAGATAGATAGGAGATAGATAGATAGATAGATAGGAGATAGATAGATAAATAGATAGATGATAGATAGATAGATAGATAGATAGATAGGAGATAGATAGATAGATAGATAGATAGATAGATAGATAGATAGATAGATAGGAGATAGATAGATAGATAGATAGATAGGAGATAGATAGATAGATAGATAGATAGGAGATAGATAGATAGATAGATAGATAGATAGATAGGAGATAGATAGATAGATAGATAGATAGATAGGAGATAGATAGATAGATAGATAGATAGATAGATAGATAGATAGATAGGAGATGGATAGATAGATAGGAGATGGATAGATAGATAGGAGATAGATAGATAGATAGATAGATAGATAGATAGATAGATAGATAGGAGATAGATAGATAGATAGATAGATAGATAGATAGATAGATAGATAGGAGATAGATAGATAGATAGAAGATAGATAGTAGATAGATAGGAGATAGATAGAAGATAGATAGATAGGAGATAGGAGATAGATAGATAGATAGATAGATAGATAGATGATAGATATAAAATACTAAAGCCAGAATTGCATCCATCCTGCCCGCCAAACTAAAAAAAATTGTGGTTCTTGAAATCCAATGATACAAACACAAATACAATTTTTTTTAAATGGTTTAAGGCTATGTTCCCACTACGTATGAACAACTTCCATTATTTGGCACTCAACACAATGGCCGTTGTTCTAAATGACATTGATGTCTATGGAGAGCTGATGGAAATAAATGACGTGAACGTTATTTCGACAACTGTAGCCACACAACAGCCGTTGTTCGATACATTAAGTTCTTTGCAAATCATTGCATTGTTTGAAGAACGGCCATTGTTTTAATTTTGTAATTCGTACTTTTCGTAAAGTCGTAATTTTCGTATGTGTGTGAACATAGCCTAAAAGTCATAAAACTTAATGTCAATAATAATAATGAAAACAGTGATCCAGTTGTAGAGAGCTCTAGAGAGACCACGTTTGGAATACTGTGTCCAGTTCTAAAGATATTGAACGAGTCCAAAGGAAGGCTACAAAAATGGCGGAAGGTCTGAAGCAAAAAATCAGCAAAGACTTAAAAAGTTACATTTTTATGGTCTAGAGCAGGGGTGTCAAACTCAAATACACAGTGGGCCAAAATAAAAAAAATTGAACAAAGTTGCGGGCCAAGCATAGTTATTGAAGCGTGAATGCAGTGGTCCTGGCATTGTCAGAACGGTGTGCAGTGTTCCTGGCACTGTCAGTTGTGTAAGCACTATGATAAATTACATGATAAATTGTTATGACGTGATAAAACCCCAACTCATATAACAGCCAAGACCCAAAAAATTGCCCCACATATTAGCCAGCCCTTCCAATACTGCCCAAATAGTAGCCAGCCTCCCCCAAGTGTCCCATATAGTAGCCAGCCCCCCAGTAGTCTCATATAGTAGCCAGCCATCCCCAATAATCTCTTATATAGTAGCCAGCCCTCCCCAATAGTCTAATATAGTAGCCTGCCCTCCCACATAGTCTTTTATATTGTAGCCAGCCCTCCCCCATAGTCTCTTATATAGTAGCCAGCCCTCCCAATAATGTCTTATATAGCAGCCAGCCCTCCCCCATAGTCTCTTATATAGTAACCAGCCCCCCCAATAGTCTCATATAGTAGCCAGCCCTCCCAATAGTGTTTTATATAGTAGCCAGCCCTCCCAATAGTGCCTTATATAGTAGCCAGCCCTTCCAATAGTCTCTTATATAGTAGCCAGCCCTCCCCATAGTCTCTTATATAGTAACCAGCCCTCCCCGATAGTCTCTTATATAGTAGCCAGCCCTCCCCAATAGTCTCATATAGTAGCCAGCCCTCCCCAATAGTCTCATGTAGTAGCCAGCCCTCCCACATAGTCTTTTATATTGTAGCCAGCCCTCCCCCATAGTCTCTTATATAGTAGCCAGTCCTCCCAATAGTGTCTTATATAGTAGCCAGCCCTCCCCAATAGTCTCTTATATAGTAACCAGCCCCCCAATAGTCTCATGTAGTAGCCAGCCCTCCCAATAGTGTTTTATATAGTAGCCAGCCCTCCCAATAGTGCCTTATATAGTAACTAGCCCTCCCCGATAGTCTCTTATATAGTAACCAGCCCCCCCAATAGTCTCATATAGTAGCCAGCCCTCCCAATAGTGTCTTATATAGTAGCCAGCCCTCCCCAATAGTCTCATATAGTAGCCAGCCCTCCCCCATAGTCTCTTATATAGTAGCCAGCCCTCCACAATAGTCTCTTATATATTAGCCAGCCCTCCTCCATAGTCTCTTATTTAGTAGCCATGGCGGGCCAGATGTAATTTAAAACTCTGAATTGCCTGGCGGGCCAAAAATAATGGCACCACGGGCCAGAGTTTGACATGACTGGTCTAGAGGAAAGAAAGGAATGGGGGACATGATGGAAACCTTCAAAAAGACTAGATCCCACCATGGTAGACTACTTACTGAGAATTTTTGATCAGTGATATATTAACTAGTGTGCAGGTAGAACATTTCTATATAACGTTCAAAGAACATAGGAGAATGTTGCCTCTAGTGGGGAGTCTCAGAATTACACTGATGGCGTAGGACTATAGAGCCATCCCCTCCATGGCAAAAGTACAACTAGAGTAAATAAAAAATAACACTTCATTTCTGTTCCCATGATCTGTGTGAGTGTTCCGACCCAGACTGATCACGATAATGGGCAAGAAGAGAAGAGCGAGTCCAAACAATCAAAACTTTTGTTAGATCTCTCTGCCATTGGCCATTGAGGCAATTACTCAGCAGATTGTTCCAACAAAGGGGTAATACTCCTCTTAGAAGAGACGTTTAAAAGATGCCTGGAGACAGAAAACCACTCATGCACCCCTGGGAGGTTTGAGGAAAAGGATACTCATAGTAGACCACTGGTGCCCCCTTTTGGAAGCAATATTACTTCAAGTCAATGTTTGACTCCTTTAAGAGGTCTTAGGACATGACTAGGGATTTTACCCACAAACTCTTCGACAATTCCTATCTTTATGATGCTTCCTCATTGGTCCCTTGACACAGGCCTCTATGCTAGTCAGCCAATACCCTTCTAAGCAATAACAAGAGGCAGGAGCCCTTAAAGGAGAAGTCCCACAAACATTAAAAAAAAAAAATAACTTGGAGGGAGGGGGTGCGACAACATAAATGTATACTTGTAAAAAATATAGGGGTTACGTCCCACCACAAAAACATTGTTACTGCCACTGAGTGATCTCGCAGGTGTGTCTCTGTTCACACCAACAAAAACAGGCTAGGGAAAAATCTATGCGAAGAGAACCTCGAGGTGTACAGTATACTATGTCTGGTTTATTAGATATAAATGTAAATCGTAGAGTTAATAGGTATTAGTAAACACAGTAAAATAAAAAAAAATTGCAGCAAGGGTTAGAACCAATAAACGGCAAAAAAAAAACTGCTTAAGAAACAATTAGATAAAAATTATCCATGGATGTTAGTTATACCGGACATTCATTTAATGGACGTTTATTATATGGACTATTTTTATCTATTTGTTTCTTAAGCAGTTTTTTTTTTGCCGTTTATTGGTTCTAACCCTTGCTGCAATTTTTTTTTTATTTCACTGTGTTTACTAATACCTATTAACTCTACGATTTACATTTATATCTAATAAACCAGACATAGTATACTGTACACCTCGAGGTTCTCTTCGCATAGTTCTGTTCTTTCTGATTCAGTAAAACCAGGGCTAATAGTACTAGTAAAAAATAATATTGAATTACACCAATCATCCATTGCATTAAAACCAACTTAAACTTTTATTATTTTATTATTAAGGTCTCTTTTATGCTGCCAAAACTACTCTATAATATGACATGGACTCTTTAAGGTGTCCTGTAATATGTTTAACTGGGGTTTAGAAAAACATGGCCGCTTTCTTCCAGAAACAGCACTTTTGTTCTTGCTGTTTTTCCATTCTGTTCTAAATAAATAGTGGAGCTGAACTGTAAGGGCCCTATTACACGGGATGATTATCGTGTGAAAAAAATGGTTATATCGTTTAAATTTAAACGATAATTGTTTCATGTAAATGCAGGCAAGGATCAAAAGACCAACGAGAAATTCTTCATGCGCCGTTGATCGCCGATTTCGTTCTAACACCAAAATCATCACTAATCGCTAACTATTTGTTCGGTGTAATTCCACATCGTTCGCTCTTTTGCTGGGATCAGATGGAGTAAATCTAGTAAATCAGTAATTCAGATGGAGATGATCCTAGTAACAATCGTAACTATAGACTATCGTTCTGTGTAATATGTTGAATTATTTCAATAAGCTCTCATTTTTGATCCTTTAACGTTAATCGTTAAAAATACAATCTGGGTGGTGTTTTTTTTTTTTTAAGAGAGTAGATGTTTTTTCTAAAAATGAATAACCCATTTTCAAAACCCTCCTTTTGAATGTACAGTTCTCTGGAATAAATTATGTTTTAAACAGATAATAACAATCTCCTGGGGATAGGTCATCAGTAGAGATGAGCGAACCGGGTCCAGGTTCGAGTCCAGCCGTTCGGTATTTGATTAGCGGGGGCTGCTGAACTTGAATAAAGCTCTAAGGTTGTTTGGAAAACATGGATACAGCCAATGACTATATCCATGATTTCCACATAGCCTTAGGGCTTTATCCAAGTTCAGCAGCCACCGCTAATCAAATGCCGAAAGTTTGGGGTTCGGATGGACTCGAACCCGAACCCGGTTCACTCATCTCTAGTCATCAGTCTTTTTTGCCTGGAAACCCCCCTTTAAGGGTAGCTTCACACGTGCCGTATTGCAGCAGAGCCGTAGCAGATTCGATCTAAAAACCTGAACATAGCTTCAAATCTGCAACATCTAATCTGCTGCGGGTCCTGAATGTGTGAACGCACCCTAAAGATGAGACCCACCGGCAGCCATTACAGTAACAAATGTCCGCAGGAATTGAGTTTGCATGTAGGATACAAAGATAAATGACAACACCTATCAGATGAAGTGTTTTTTAACAATTAATGTTAACCTGAAATCGTTAGTCGTTAGTTTCAATCATTACAACGATTGTTACTACGATTGTTTACTCCATCTGATCCCAGCGAAAGAAGGAACGATGTGCAATTACACTGAACGATTTGTGAACGAACGCGGGACTACAACGAACGATTAACGATGATTGTAAGATCAGATCTAAATCAACGATCAATGACGCACAAATGATTTTTCAATCGTTGCCTGCAATTACACACGATTATCATTTAAATCCAAGCGACATGCCGATTTTCCGCACGATAATCGGCCAGTGTAATAGGGCCCTAAGTAAAATGTGGGGATTGTCTTGGGTAATACTGGGTTTACATGGAACGATAATTTGCCCGATTAATGATTTTGAAGCAACAATTTTATTTTGATAACGATCAGCATTTAGACGGAGAAAAATCGTTAGAAGATTCGTAAGAAAAATCGTTATTGCGATCGTTTTTAAAATCGTTTAAGCCCATCTTTCACATAGGGTGAATCTTTGAAAGACTGTTTACACAAAGCGATCTGCGAATATTTAGCGAACGACGGATGACGATTTGAGAACATGGGGCTCCTCTGGGGGGTCGGGCGGGCTCTGCCCCGGCAGCCGGGGTGAAAGGTTCGCTTTAAGGACTGTTTAAATTTTAGTTCAAGCACAGTCTAAATTTGATTTGTAACTGATTGAAGGGTGGTAGACCCCTCCAATCATTGGTCCCCAGCAGCAGTTTAGCAAAGGGTCGTATTTGGTACTAGCAGATTCTCCATGTTATTAAACCAAACAATTTTGAAGCAATTTGTGTTGGTCCTACTTTTACTTATTTGACGTACTTTTGCCTAACACCTGTATGTGTGTGCGGATGTGACAGTCTGTAACTCATCCTCAGCTTGTCAGCTACACTGGTACAAGTAAATACAATGGGTGAATACATGGTGTAAAGTTGCTCCTAGCAACCAATCAGATTCCACCTTTCGTTCCTCACAGACTCTTTGGAAAATGAAGGGTGGAATCTGATTGGTTGCTAGGGGCAACTGGGCCAGTTTCACTTTACACCATGTTTGATAAATCACCCCCATGGTGTAAAGTGAAACTGGCTCAGTTGCCCCTAGCAACCAATCAGATTCCACCTTTCATCCCTCACAGACTCTTTGGAAAATGAAAAGTGGAATTTGATTGGTTGCTAGGGGCAACTGAGCCAGTTTCACACCATGTTTGATAAATCTCCCCCCATGTACGCAGAATGGCAACACGTTATAACTGATGAAGAGATGCCAATCTAAGCCCAGCCATGTCAGATAAACTTCAGTATACTACAGAACCACATGTACATCCAACCTCAACCAGTATATAGCCATAGGGAGTTGGTGTGCCTCTATATACAGTAGGCTCTGAACACATGACCTATACAGGCAGCTTTACTTTTATGTGACCAATGACTTATATGGGCTTATATGCACCTTCATATACAACACCACTCATCACAGAAAATGCAATCCAACGCTGTCATACATACATAGACTTATGACTTCGCTGTAAGGTGTGTTTGGCAATGGGTTAAAGGGGTATATAAAGGAGGGGAAATATATTTAAATTTGAGGGGATTATCCAGTTAAAATCTTTTTCTTTCAAAACAACTGGTTTCAGAAAGTTATATAGATTTGTAATTTACTTCGATTTGAATATCTCAAGTCTTCCAGTACTTATCAGCTGCTGCAAGTTTCTGCTTCCACCTCTGACTATGTCAGGAACTGTCCAGAGAAGGAGCAAATCCCCATAGAAAACCTCTCCCGCTCTGGACAGTTCCTGACATGGACAGAGGTGGCAGCAGAGAGCACTGTGTCAGACTGGAAAGAATACACCACTTCCTGCAGGACATACAGCAGCTGATAAGTATGGGAAGACTGGATATTTTCAAAAAGAAGTAAATTACAAATCTATATAACTTTCTGAAACCCATTAATTTATAGCAAACTCTCAAACTATTATTATTGGTGTTATTATCACTACACATTGTTAATGATTATGGTTTGCAGATTAATGTTCAGATAATTAGTAATAATAAATATAATGCCTGGAAAGCTGGATAGACATCTCCCAGTTTCCCAGGACTGGATCCAGCTTTTCCATGCACCCAGGAAGGAGTGGCGTAGAGTTCAAAGGCAGCCAGCCGGATGACAGGCCAACCGCCGGGTATAGCGCTTTGCTTCACTAGTACTGTAATTTTGCTCATCCCTAATAAATAAATAATTACATATATATATATATATATATATATATATATATATATTAATAATATAAGTATTTATTTAATAAGTGTATAACTATATATAATATATAATAAATATACAATTATTTTCATAATAACATATAGTAAGTATAATAAAATAATAAATATATGATTTTCTCTCTATATTTATATAAAATTTGATATTTGCAAATATTTAGATATAAATTGTTGTCATTAAATATTATCTATATATTATAAAATAATATATACTTACATATAATCTATATTAAGTATAATAAAATAATAATATATATAATATATTAAAAAAATTCTCTATATATTTATATAAAATTTTATATTTTAATATATATTGTTGTTATTAAATTCTATCTATATATTATAATATATGTATATATATATATATTTTTTTTTTTTTACTTTACCTTAACAACCACTATAAAGCTGTATGAGTATTTTAACATTTCTGTTTTTATTTTCCTTCACTTTAATTCACTCAACGTACCAAAAAAAAAAAAAAAAACAACGGCCCCCTATTAGCAAGCCGCTTTCACAGTACCGCATCTGGGTCCATTTCTAACCCGTGTTTGATAAACAGGCAATGAGAGAGGGAAAATGAAAAGCAGGCAGTGTGCATTGTGCAAACACTCCAATAGAAGACAGGATAGGTTTGAGAATTCTCTTTTTAATTAGTACTCAACCCACAAGCAACTCAATGAGACAGATTTGTCTTGTTTTGCAAGTTAGATGTTTTTCACCTCTATCACTCAGCCCCTCTCTCCAGCTCTTTGTCCTATTGGGAAGAACGGATATGCCCTCTCACTGAAGCCTTAATTGAAACTCTGCTTTCCCCGTGAGCTGGCAAAGCCAGTCTGGGTATCTTATTGTGTCTCTGGATCACCACATGTGTCTCAACACCCTCGTTTATTTTATTTATTTTTTTTCTATTTTTTTTTTTTTGTCTTTGACGCTTAATAGGCTTTGAGCCTGCTAACCCAATGTGGTGGGAACAGGCAGAGGAACAAGAAATGCTTTAAAGTAGGTGTTTGTCATTAAATAGAACATTCCCCCTGTCTCTTTAGAAACCATCACAAAAGCTCAGCTCCCTGCTGGAAATTTTCTTAGGCCCCTCGCACAAAAGACAAAGTTTGTTTAAGAAATCGCTGCTGAAAAAAAGAGGGGACAAAAAAAAAGCGTCAGGCCATTAAGGTAATTATATGAAACCTATGCTGTATAACAGCTTAATTGATATTAATATTTGTCTAATTGGTGATTGGGAGACTGCTTTGGGCTAAATCTCTTTAGAGCAGTTTCAGCGGTTCAATAGGCTGACTGCTTGCGGGGAGAGTTCACAGCGCTGAATGGCCCTGTTATCTTTCTCAGATGGCTCCCTTCACCTCCTACCCCTGGAGCGGTCCTGCCACTCACTCAGCCACTTCAGGGGCAAAAGCAGTCCTCTCTAGAATTGTCTAATGACATTTTCTTTTGTGAATGGTGGACAAGAGGTGGCAGGCGTTCAGATGCAATTAATTGATTGCTATAGTGCTGTGTGACAGGAATATATATATATATATATATATATATATATACCACGTTTCCTCAAAAATAAGACACCCAACTACCTTACTAACTAGCCTAAAGTAAGGCATCCCCCCAAAAATAAGACACCCCCTACTCTAAATTAGGGCACTCCCCGAAAGTAAGGCCACCCTCCGTCACCCAGGACGCCTTCACAGCCAGTGCCCCAGGCAGCTTGGTCCATGACCCCCACGTCCTCGCCACGCACAACGTCACACACTACCACCCGTCCTGTCGCACGCCGCCGCCCGTCCTGCAAGGATGTGAGTATTCCAGGGTGGTCCGGGGGGAGAGAAATAAGACATACCTTGAAAATAAGACATAGGGGAAGATTTATCAAACTGGTGTAAAAGTAGAATTGTCTTAGCTGCCCCTAGCAACCAATCAGATTCCACCTTTCATTCCTCACTGATTCTTTGAAAAATGAAAGTTGGAATCTGATTGGTTGCTAGGGGCAGCTAAGACAATTCTACTTTACACCAGTTTAATAAATCTCCCTCAATGTGCCTGTCTTTGAGCAAAAATTAATATAAGGCACTCTCTTATTTTCAGGGAAACAGTATAGTGGTACCTTGGTTTAAGAGTAACTTGGATTGAGAGTGTTTTGCAAGAAGTTTTTCAAAATTGTAACTTGGTCTAAGAGCATTGCTTTGGTTTAAGAGCTCCCTGTACTGGATGAGAGTGGGAGTGGAGAGGGACATGGCCTGCACAGGGTGGTCTACAGCCCTGTACTCTGACCCAGAAAGTCTCCCTCACCTTCCAAATCATAGGAGATCCATTTGAGGCTGGGGCTTACATCAGGGGACAGGACTGTGGAGGTCATCTCTCCATAGCTGTAACCCCTCTCTCTTAGGACAGAGAGTGCTGCTATACTCTGCTCACATCTGTCCTGCTCATTCCTTCATGCTCCCTGCAGTCTCTGTCCATCCTCTCCATTCCTGATATAGTGTGTCTGCACTTAAACTCTTACACTCAGCTATACACATTGCTACTATAATGCCCCTGCACTCACACTCAGCTATACACATTGCTACTATAATGCCCCTGCACTCACACTCAGCTATACACATTGCTACTATAATGCCCCTGCACTCACACTCAGCTATACACATTGCTGCTATAATGCCCCTGCACTCACACTCAGCTATACACATTGCTACTATAATGCCCCTGCACTCACACTCAGCTATACACATTGCTACTATAATGCCCCTGCACTCACACTCAGCTATACACATTGCTGCTATAATTTGCCTGCACAGCTCTGTGATTCTCACTTACTGATTGGTCCAGGCTGAACACACCCCCTTCCCCATTGCTGTCATGTGATCACACAGACCTCTAACAGCAGCCCTGCTTCTCTATTTTAGCCTGTTATACTACACCACTGCATTATGGGGATCTCCATCCTGTATCTACGAACTGCTGCTGTTTCTTTCATGTTTATGCACTTACTATACATTATACTCCACATGCTAATTGCTATACTGTACAGTAACTTATAATATGACATTTCCAGCTTTCTAAATGTTTGTTTCATTTGTTTTACCTGTTATTCAGAATTTTAAAAAATCATTATTTTTGGGGTGTGAAACCAATTGTCTGCATTTCTATGATTTCTTATGGGAAGCTTTGCTTTGGTATAAGAGTGGATTTGGATTACAAGCGCAGTCCCGGAACGAATTAAGCTCATAATACAAGGCACCACTATATATATATATATATATATATATATATAATTATTTTTTTAAACACCAAAAAAATTTGAAGCGAATGTACCATTAGAAGTAGTAATTTTTTTTTTCACTGCCTTGCTGACAATGGCTTGAATATCCCAGGGTCGCAGTTCCTGCGATCGGCGCCATTTTCTTCTTGTGCACCTGCCCCCTCTATGCACTGGAGATGGCCACAGTGCTTGCAGGAGGTAGATAGAGTCAGTGGCACCAATGGACCCAGGTGATTAAAGGTAGAGGGATGCAAGCTGGAAAGATCAGAATCCCAGAGCAGGTTCACGTAGCTTGTAGTAAGGAGATCCAACAGTAGCCAATGGTGAGCTTCAATCTTTATTGAAAGCCAAGCTAACACAGATACATTTCAACTCCCACTGGAATCTTTGTCCTTTCACGTCGTGGGGATTCCCGGAAGTGATGTGCGAGGCTTCATCAGGTTGTAGGAGGACAAAGACTCCAGCGGGTCAAAATGTTGTATCTTTGTAAGCTTGGCTTTCAATAAAGATTGAAGTTTACTATTGGATGCTGTTGGACCTCCTTACTACGGGTCTTTATTGGAATCAAGTCTGGCCATGTCACCGAGGGAAAGGGATATTGGTACACTAGGAGGACCAGCGGACCCACCTCCAGTGCATAGAGCTGGACAGTGCATAAAGTGAAAATGACACTAATCGCGGGAATCGGGCAGCGCATTGAAAAAAGGACAGCTCCAACGGGATCTCTGCACCGACAAGGCACTGAGAAAAAAATTCACTACTCCTGATGGTACATTCGCTTTAAGGGCTTTTCTCCACTTCTTTCACATAGGACAAATGTTCTATTTGTTCCCCCAGCCCTAGTAAAATATTTGAAAACACATCTGCTTTCCATCCAGCCTGAATATAGCCTATGACCACCTGGATATAGCCTATGACCTATGGCTGTATCCCAGTTTTTCAGGCAGTCCGCAGGCTGTATATATCCTCTCCACAGATCTGGCAAACAGCAGGAATCAGAAATCGACAGTTCATGTTCACGCATACCTTCCTCATTTACCTAATCGGCTAGCCACAACATAAAGGTTGCCATCTTAGAACTTCTATTAGTAGTACAAGTTTTTTTTTTTTTTTTTTTTTTAAATACTTCCAATTTATCAAAATAAAATTTGAAAAATAAATGTTGCCGATTCTGGAAAAAAAAGTTTAAACTATTAAAATATCAAGTTATTTCTCTCACAGAGTAAGCACCCCAAAAAACTAATAAAGACATACAACAAGAAGGGGATAGGAGCAGGTCGGGAGTGATAACCATCACTTATTGAAGGTGTATGGCCGCCTTAAGATTTTGTCAGCTCCCAGACTCCCCAGCAATGGACACAGGTGCCTGGTGAGTCAGACAATGAGTCAGCATTAGCGGAAATTTGTTTAGCGAGCTTTGTGAATTTTCAATCAAACTCGTTAAGATTCGCTAATCAAATCTTAACGAATTTCATTAAAATAGCCAAACTATAGTAGCTACAATAATGGGGCTATTACAGAAGGGGAAATTTGTTAAAGCATGTTGTTGTAAAAATGTTAAAAATTGGAAGATCACAATTTAAAAAAAAAGTCAATCAGCCAGTCAATCAACCGATTGCTGCCATTCCTCTCCTCTCTGTCCCTATATCACTCTGTTAGTCTCTCCCTGCTCTGCTCTAACTGCCTGCTGCCATCCTACTCTCTCCTCCACACACAGCCGATTGGCCACTTCTGTTACTGAACCGCCTTATATAGGGGAGGGAGGTGTTCACATCACAGAGGGGCCTGCAGTTCATTTGACGGGCGCTAGGGATTATAGTTAATCCCCTCCTCCCGCCCAGTGAAGTTCCAGACAGCATGTGCAGCCGCCATTTTGTGTTTTTTAGAATTTCCTTAACAAAGCGAATTGACAGCACAATTTGCCAGATTTCCTTTGCTCACCTCTAGTCAGCGTAGGAAGATCACGTAAAGCATAGAGACAAATAAAGCACTGTGAAACTAATGTGAGTACATCTAGACCCACTGCAGCTGCCAAATTACCGGAAGACAATGACATATGTGCAGGATTTTGAGTGGCTGATGTTGTCACGGCCTGGCCCCAAGGATGAAATAATGGGCATCTTTAGGGAAAAAATGCTAAAAATGTTATTAAACCAAATCCAAATAAAGAAACAAAAACTATCAACAAACCCAATGCCACCCAAAACACTCGCTATAGCTGCCCTTATCATTTATAGATCTAAGCCATATATTCTGTACATTAAAACAACTAAAACAAAATAGGAAACGTGTTCTAAGGCATTATTTCAGTGTGAGGGTATGTAGACACTACGGAAATCACACTGAAAACTTGCAGCAGATTCTGTCGCTCGCCCCCCTGCGCAGGAACTGGAAGTTCCGCCAGTCCCATTGACTCCATTTAATGCACAGGCAGATTCCACCGTCCGCCCAAAGAATTGCTATGTCAATTCTTTGGGTGGACAGCAGAATCCGCTTGACCATAGATCGGAGTCTATGGGACAGGCAAAGAGCCAAGCGGGAGAAACTGTGTGGAGTTACCTGCAACATTTACTCAGTGTGAATATACCCTAGGTTAGCAAATTTAAAAATAAACTACAAATAACAAAAAAAATCTATAAAATTTACTTCTAACGAAAAAAAAATGAATAAAATGAGTAGGCTGACTTTTTGGCTCAGCCAAATGTTCATGTGTTCCTTATGGGGATGATAGGGGTAAGCAGGCGCTGGCTTATCCCTCAGAGAATAAAAGGGTTGGGCAGTAAAAATCCATTGCGCTCGACCCTTCTCTCCACTGACGGTGAAGAGTCAAAAGGATACTATTGACTATTGATCAATAGTACCGCTGATGGCAGGTTGGACTAACTCTATCATTAAGTGTATGGGCATCGTTGGGGTAATTTTTTTGAAAATTGGGTATAATTCTGTCATCTCACCCTATTTTTACTTTTCTGAACATACCGTAAAGTGCTGTACATTGCTTTGCCATGCTATACCCACATTTCTTTTTGGTTTTTCGAGTCAACAACAAACAATACAACAAACAGAACAATATATGTTCAGCACCAACCTACAGGCATTAGCACCAAATGAGGCTGACAATGGCTCAGAACTTCTAGTGATATATGGCACATCATAAATTAACGTGAATGCTGACACAAATAGGTACTGAGACACCCAGCAAAGAGGATTCTAACAGCTGTGACATGAACGGTACTCCAAACTTGTAAAGAATCTACTTGTGATTTGGTCAAGACCAATGTACTAATTGGGTGTATGAAGAGTCGCTAAGCATAGAAGAAGAAGAAGAAGAAGAAGAAGGAAGAAGCTAAAGAAATTATCCAGAATTTAGTAGTGTTCTTTACATTTCCATATAATTTTATATGACAAGGTAACATCTTAGAGGTTTGATCCTTCTTTCTTTAAAGGACGACTCTTTTTTCATTTCTTAGCCTTGTCATTCACCAAGCAATATCTTAATTACCTTCGTCACTTGGTGTGGCCAAAGAAGACAATATTGTGTTTCTCATTTCCTGTGGACACTTAAAGGGGTTCTCCATAGAAAATACATTGTCTTTAAATCAACTGGTGTCAGAAAGTTATACAGCCTTGTAATTTACTTCTTATTTAAAAATCTCCAGTATTCCACTACTTATCAGCTGCTGTATGTCCTGCATTATGTGGCATATTCTTTCCAGTCTGACACAGTGCTCTCTGCTTCCACCTCTGTCCATGTCAGGAACTGTCCAAAAACCTCTCCTACCCTGCACAGTTCCTGACATGGAAAGAGGTGGTAGCAGAGAGCACTGTGTCAGACTGGAAAGAATACGCCACATGCTGAAGAACATACAGCAGCTGATAAGTACTAAAAGCAATTTTCAAATCTGTGTAACTTTCTGACATCAGTTGATTTGAAAACATTTTTTCTCCGGAGTACCACTTTTGTGGTCAGGTACTGGAAATGAATCAAATATTATATGTAGTGATGAGCGAACCGAACCGTTACGAACCAGTTTCGTTACGAACTTTGGGGAACCGTTTGCGGCCGTACCAAACTTTGAGAAAGTTCGTTACGAATCTGGTAAAAATAACGGCGACGCAAAATTGTACTTTTGTCACAGAATAGACCAGGATACAAGGGGTTATGACTCCTATAATCCCTTGTATCCTGGTTTTCTGTGAATATCAAGATGTGTGACGTCACCCCTATTAGGGTGAGACCTTAAATTAGTCTCCTCAGAAATACCTGGGTGCTGACTAATCAAAAATGTAATGTGACAGCTGTCTGTGAGAGAGGGTGGAGAGAGGTCTATAGTGGAATTCCATACTTTAATGTTTTTCTTTCTACTTGTTACCAATTAGTCGATTGGGACATATTTCCCAATATTTTCATAATTTGTTTTTATGTGTTAGGGACAGGATCGTCTTGAGGGCCCTGTCCAATGTAGCAACATACTCTGCTGGGATAGCATAGTAAAGAACAGAAGTAACAAAAGAAGAAACTCGTACTCACATATAGATTAACTAACCTGACCGCCTTTTGCCCTATAGCGTCAGGTTACCCAACTTGCTAGAGTAGTTCAAGGTCCCAGGTCCCTGCACTGGGTTGAGCAGACTTTCCAAGACTTCCCGGAATAGTCATGTGTTACAGTAGGATACGTTGGCATAAACGCTCTTTGTCCTACTGGGGCAATACTTAACTCCAGGTGATAGCCCTGTGTGTTTCAGAAGGTATCATTGGCGTGGACAAGGTTTTCCTCAGAGGACATCTCTCCCTCCTTAGTTCTCTACCAGTGCATGCTAGTGGTAGTTAACAGCATAAAGAATAAGTCTATTGGTCCCTGACAAGGGTCCTGCCCTGAGCCAGGCCCTGGCTTTACTGCAGCAGGAACTGTGCTCTCTGAGTTTCTCCAACTACTACTGACATCATTTATAGTGGTTACTTTATATTGGTGGGGCTGTGTGTGGAGAAGAGAGAATAAAGAGGATAGGCAGAAAAGAGAGGGAAACAAGCCTGCACCTGTCATAGGAGAAAACATAACATTTGACAAACAGCAGTTAACCCATTCCTTCCTTTAGCTGTGCATAGTACAGTACATACATCATAAATATAAGAGTGACTCCTAGTGGGGAAAAACACATAATACAGACTCCTTCATCCCCTTTTGTGTGAACCTGAGAGAGTCACTTTACCCAGGTGTATAGAACTTAGTGGCACACCTGTGCTGGGACTCTACAGAGGTAGCCTTCATGGAACTGGCTGTTCCCCCCAAATGAATGGTGGTGTCAAGGGAACCACTTGCCATGACACCATATCATTCTCCTCCTTGGGCCACCCACAAAGCACTGGTGGATGCCAGGGCTCCTCATCCTCCTCAGGCCACGCCATAAGCACTTGTGGACATCTGGACTCCAGTAAGTACCTCGCTCATGACCACCTGCACAACTCTGCCAACCTGCTGCCATACTTTTCTCTACTGTGTTTTCACCTTCATGCCAGGCCAAAGACGCAGCTCCATGGTGCAGAAACAGAGGGATAAATATGCAGCTTTCTAGGGTCTAGCAGGCTTAACTGGCACCATTTTGATGCATTTTTGTCGGGGGGGGGTATATGCAACAAAATCGCATGCAGAATTGCTTCAAACAGCCATTTCACCCATAGAGAGCAATGTGACATTAAAGTGTCACTGTCGTTTCTTTTTTTTTTGCGGAAATCAATAGTACAGGCGATTTTAAGAAACTTTGTAATTGGGTTTATTAGGCAAATATGCAATTATCTGCATTCAAAAAGCCTTTCCCCAGCTCCCCCCCCCCCCCTCCTCTCTCTCAGTCACTGCTCATTATCAGGAAATCTCGACAATATTACATCAGTCGGGCCCTGTCTAATCTATGGAGAGGGGAGGAGGAAGGAGGGAGATTAGTCGCCAGCAGAGAGGAGAGAACAAAGGATTACACAGCGGGAGCTGCATGAAAGCCTATTCAGAGGTCAGAGAGGTCAATACTAGATTGTGTGAGGGTTAGATTGTGGGTACAGAGTCACTTTAATAGTTCACTGCACCCCTTCTTCCTGTGGATACTTTCCAATTAAAGGGGTGCTCTGGCAAAAGTGTTTTTCTTTCAAATCAACTAGTATCAGAAAGTTATACAGATTTGTAATTTACTTCTACAGTATTTAAAATATCTCCAGTCCTTCAGTACTTATCAGCTGCTGTATGTCCTGCAGGAAGTGGTGTATTCTTTCCAGTCTGAAACAGTGCTCTCTGCTGCCACCTCTGTCCATGTCAGGAACTGTCCAGAGCAGCAGAGGTTTTTTTTTATGGGGATTTGCTCTTGCTCTGGACAGTTCCTGTCTTGGATAGAGGTGACAGCAGAGAGCACTGTGTCAGACTGGAAAGAATACACCACTTCCTGCAGGACATCCAGCAGCTGATAAGTACTGGAAGACTTGAGATTTTTAAATAGAAGTAAATTACAAATCTGTGTAAAAATTTTTACATATTTAGGGTTATAATTAGGGGTAAAGTTAAATTATAAATCTATAGAACTTTGTGACACCAGTTGATTTAAAAAAAAAGAGGTGGTGTACCCCTTTAAGTAGGAAGCCATGAAATGGGAAAATCTTGATTGACTTGTGTCTGTATATAAGTAGACATAGCTATAGATGTTAAATATGTAAAACATTTCTATTTGAGCTTCAGTTTTACTCGGATGCTTTTATGATCTGTAAGTATGTTGCCGGCTTTGCCCTTACAATTTACAAAGTCACCATCATCCCCAAGTTTCAAGAGACTGATAAGTAGGGCGATCATCTAAATGTAATGCACTTCCCAGCAGGAAATCAGAGACACTACATGACACGGTAGACACAGGTTGTATTTTTAAACACGTTCCCCATTTGAAGGGATTAAACCTAAGATATGCAGACATTACGGATTGTAAGTACAATATACAAATATTCTGAGCGTAATCTCATAATACAAGTAATGTCAAATCCACATCTCTTCTTAAAAGCAACAGTCAATCTTCTAATAAGCGGCCGTAAAACCCCACCTCCAACCTGTGGGGGAGCGATATTAGCTTATATGTATAATTTTCTAGCAGCAGTCATTATTTACAGCAGACATTCTAGCTATAAATGAGCCCTCTGCTATTTGTAGGTTTTAGGATCTGATTGAAAAGAACAAGGTTGGGAAAAGTTACATTACTCTTACAGGGATTCATGTATAAGAAGAAAAAAATTTTTAAAGGAGTATTCCACTCAAACATAACTTTTGATATGTTGCTGTCCATAGTGAGAAGAACAATTCCTTCTATACTTGTTATTATTTATTCAGTCTCCTTCCCCCAGTTTTGAGATGCTGCTTTCTGCTGAAGACACAAAAATCTGTGAGTGATCTTTTCTCTCCGTCTCCCTATCCTCCCTACCGAGACGACTAATGTAAACATGTCCTTATCTGCAACTTTATAATGCTGGGAGGGATTTTGTGGCGAAGCGGCCAGGGTAGCTTTGGCGGTGTTGTGGCTGCTAGGTGGTTGTAGGGTCACTTGGGCACTTGTCACGGTAGCCTGGAGTGGGGGAGATTTATCAAACATGATATAAAGTGAAACTGGCTCAGTTGTCCCTAACAACCAATCAGATTCCACCTTTCATTTTCCAAAGAGTCTGTGAGGAATGAAAGGTGGAATCTGATTGGTTGCTAGGGGCAACTGAGCCAGTTTCACTTTACACCATGTTTGATAAATCTCCCCCATGGACTTTACTTTACACTGCTAGTGAGTTTGCTACAAGAGCTCTGGATCCTGCCAGAGAGGCGTCAGGGAGCTCAGGGCAGGGGAGGGGACAGCCAGAGACCCCTCTGTTACCCTGGGCCCCTGTGCAACTGAACCGATTGCGCAAGTGATATGTCCGCCACTGCTTCGGACTGTCAAAAGTGGCTTCCCAACTTCCCCTCAACACATAGGGTTGCTGGATTTCAACTGCCGACCCTTTTGTCCTGCAAGAGATAATCCATAGCCAGAGCTGTCTGGTAGAAGCTTACTCCACCTCTCCACCTTCAGTAAAAATGCCCAGTTTGCTTGTTGTGTTGTACTGCACGCACACCAAATCGGATGTCACATACAAGAAGAAGACTGTAGGGGCCTAAAGGCCTTATTCCACGGGCCGACTGACAGGAGCAAACGAGCGCTATTAGTGCTCGTTAGCTCCTCGTTCCCTGCCCGCTGCTGCCGCTATTCTACGCGTCAGCAGCAAGCGGGTGAGTCTGGGGGGAGGGGCGCAGGGGGCTGCCCGGGGAATCGCGGCGGTCTGCTGACGCTGCTCCTATCACACGGAGCGACCGCAGCAGATCGTTGCTGTATCAGTCGTTTGTCTTTCAGCATGTTTAAAGACAAACGACGCAACGATCAGCCGACATGAACGATTGCTGTCAATTCCACGGGACGATTATCAGCCGTAACGGCCGAATACGGCCAAATACGGCCAATAATTGTTCTGTGGAATGGGCCTTGAAAAGACAGCAAAGCATGCCTGGGCTACTCCTGCCTACTCCTATGTCAGCACCTCACTGTACTACTCCTATGTCAGTCACCAGTGTACTACTACTCCTGTCAGTCACCAGTGAACTACTACTCCTATGTCAGTCACCAGTGTACTACTACTCCTGTCAGTCACCAGTGTACTACTACTCCTATGTCAGTCACCAGTGTACTACTACTCCTGTCAGTCACCAGTGTACTACTACTCCTATGTCAGTCACCAGTGTACTACTACTCCTATGTCAGCACCTCACTGTACTACTCCTATGTCAGTCACCAGTGTACTACTACTCCTATGTCAGCACCTCACAGTACTACTCCTATGTCAGTCACCAGTGTACTACTACTCCTGTCAGTCACCAGTGTACTACTACTCCTATGTCAGCACCTCACAGTACTACTCCTATGTCAGTCACCAGTGTACTACTACTCCTATGTCAGCACCTCACAGTACTACTCCTATGTCAGTCACCAGTGTACTACTACTCCTAAGTCAGCACCTCACTGTACTACTCCTATGTCAGTCGCCAGTGTACTACTACTCCTGTCAGTCACCAGTGTACTACTACTCCTATGTCAGTCACCAGTGTACTACTACTCCTGTCAGTCACCAGTGAACTACTACTTCTATGTCAGTCACCAGTGTACTACTACACCTATGTCAGTCACCAGTGTACTACTACTCCTATGTCAGCACCTCACAGTACTACTACCCCTGTGAGTCATGTAATACCTGTGATTATGTAACAAATCAGAGTTGGGTTTTTTTCATGTCGCCCGTCTATCCCCTACCCCCTCAGCCCAGTCCCAGCTCCTGCACCGCTCCCCAACTTGCCGCCCCTGATGTAAGTCGGCCACCCAGTTCTGTGCACAAGCACTCACCCGCGCCCCGTCCCCGCGGGGTGAGCGCTTATGCATCTTCTGACTTGCAGCCCCTAATGTAAGCCGGCCGTTCTGTCCCGTGCACGAGCGCTCACCCGCCGTCCGGTCCCGGCAAGGTGAGCGCTCGTTCATATTCTCCTAAGCAGCTGCATCTTCTGACAAGCAGCTGACCGCCGCCCGGTCCCGTGCACAATGAAGCAAGCTGCTTGGCAGAAGGTGCAGCTGCTTAGGAGAAGATGAACGAGTGCTCACCCCGCCGGGACGGGGCGGCGGGTGGGCGCTCGTGCACAGAACCAGACGGCCGGCTTACATCAGGGGGGGGCAAGTTGGGGAGCGGTGCAGGAGCACCCGCTTGGACTGGGCTGAGCGCTCCTGCACGGGACCGGGTAGGGGGTAGACAGGCGACTAGTTGGGGTGAGCGTCAGATAAGGAGCGCTCACCCCGCTGCAGCATCAGCTGTAATAGGACCAGGCAGGGGGTGGGACAGAGGGAGGGGGGACCAGCACAGGAAGGGAGAACAGATGTCTAATCTATTTCTATACTTCTATATGCGCCCCCTGCTGGTGGATAAACTTGAGACGTGACGTCACATTTTTTTTGTGGAAGTAAGTCTGCCTGATCTACTGAATTGAGGGAAATAGCACTATATGTGCATTTCCCATAATTAGTGTATATAAGAGATTTGTATAACTTTTTTATGTAATAACATATTTAAAAATACATTTTGCCCGGAGTACCCCTTAAAATTTATGTTTGGAATATGGTTGGATTTTAAATTAAAGGGAACCAATCACACAAAAATTGTCCATAAAGCTAAGGAAACGTGCTGGTACATCAGCCAGCACGCCTCCTAACCATCCCCCTGCACCCTCCGTCCCATGAACATTCAGCCCACAAAGTTAGTTTAATAGTGTCCCGCGCTCTATGCAAATTACCATACAAGTAGTCACGGTGGGCGGGTGACTGGTCAAGTAGTCACGGTGGGCGGGGGCTTCGTCAAGTAGTCACTGGGTCCTGGGCCGGCACCGGCGCTGTAATCACGCCCCTCCGGGCGTGTTGTAAAGCGGCGCCTGTTGACGTCGGCCATGCCGACGTCTTTACTAAGCTGCGCATGCGCAGTGCAGCCTGAGAAGACGCTGCTGTACTGTGCTTGCGCGGCGTAGTACAGCAGTGACTTCACCCACCGTACTGCGCGTGTGCAGCTAAATAAAGATTTCAGCCAAGATGTCGTGCAATAACGCCCCCCCCCCCCCCCCCCCCCGAGTGACGTCACCAGGCGTCGTTTAACAACACGCCCGGAGGGGCGTGATTACAGCGCCGGAGCCGGCCCAGGACCCAGTAACTACTTGAAGAAGCCCCAGCCCACCGTGACTACTTGACCAGCCGCCCGCCCACCGTGACTACTTGACCAGCCGCCCGCCCACCGTGACTACTTGTATGGTAATTTGCATAGAGCGCGGGACACGATTAAACTAACTTTGCGGGCTGAATGTTCATGGGACGGAGGGACAGGGGGATGGTTAGGAAGCGTGCTGGCTGATGTACCAGCACGTTTCCTTAGCTTTATGGACTATTTTTGTGTGATTGGTTCCCTTTAAAATGTGCATCCATCCTCTCCAGGTAGTGGGATTCAAGTTCGCGCAAATCTGAACTTACTGCACGTTTCTACTTTCAACTATAAACCTTCACTTTTCATGATGTAATTTAGACAGATGAGAGTCCAAAAACCTCTTGTAGAAGGGACTCATGCCATCAGCTCAGAAAACATGGCAAGATCCGTGGCCTGAAGCCCTATGGAGGATTTATGAGTAAAGTTACAAACACAACTAGACAGTGGCGTAGCTCACGGGGCCCCATAGCAAAAGTTTCTAGGGGCCCCCCTCGCCTACGCACAACACAAAGCACTGTATATATCTGCTTTACTGCTGGTGCACTGATAACCCCTGACCTCTGCATGGAGCTCTGCACTATTTCTTTTCCTACTTGATTGCCAGCTGGAGAACAGAGGTCAGAGGTTATCAGTGCAGTGAAGCAAAGATCTCTGTCTTCTGCTTGTTAACCTTTTTTTTTGGTTGCAGCATGTAAGTAAACATTGGCTCACTTACACACTGCAGTACATAAGGTGTTAAGCAGAAGAACACACTCTCTTATCTTCTCCCCTGGGACCCCCTCCTGCATGGGCCCCATAGCAACTGCCTACCCTGCCTCTATGGTAGCTACACCACTGCATCTAGAAATATACTTGCTCCATCATACTGATAATAAATGCCAGGCCACATATCATAGCTTTAGCACTTTACGCCAAATTTTTGTCTTTTTAAATTAAAAATTGTAAAAATCGATACAATATTTTTTAGCATCAGAAAAAAATTTGTCAAATATTTTTATCACTTCCAAAAACTTTTTGGCAGCTTCTTTCCAATAAACTGCTGGAAATTGTGCCCATAAATGAGTCAGCCATGCGATTCCAGACACCTAGCGGAGACTACGTTCCGAGTGTTACTGTTCACAAAGATTTGAAGCAATTTTGCCAAGAATCCGGGCAGCCAACTTTTTTTTTTCTTTTACAGATGGTTTACTCTGAAAAAGAAAATCTACTAACACCAGAACACAGGAGAAGTGATGTTTCTACTTACTCCTCGAGTAATCTTGGCCCCCTACCTACCATAGCCATTTGTTGCATGTTGCTTATTTTTACAGGTTTGTATTAAGGGATGAATCGTTCACACGCGCAGTACATCGGGGAGGAGCTGTTTTTTTTTCTGACCCTATATTACCACTGTAATCGTTTTATATTGCACAAAGCATCTGCTCACGGAAGTAAAAAGAAAGATGCAAATGCTGGTTTTAGTTATTTAAAGGGGTAATCTGGTATAAATAAATAAAATTGTTTTCAGAACAACTGGCATCTGAAAGTTATACAGATTTGTAATTTACTTCTGTTTAAAAATCTCAAGTCTTCCACTACTTATTAGCTGCTGTATGCCCTGCAGGGAGTGGTGTATTCTTTCCAGTACGACACAGTGCTCTCTGCTGCCACCTCTGTCCCTGACAGGTACTGTCCAGAGCAGCAGCAAATCCCCATAGAAAACCTTTCCTGCTCTGGACAGTTCCTGACATGGACAGAGGTGGCAGCAGAGAGCACTGTGTCAGACTGGAAAGAATGCACCACTTCCTGCAGGGCATACAGCAGCTGATAAGTACTGGAAGACTTGAGATTTTTAAATAGAAGTAAATTACAAATCTGTGTAAATTTTTTTATCAGAGTACCCCTTTAACCTTGAAAAAAAAACTTCCAATGGTGGAGATATAGGGCCACATGTATCATCCTGCGAACGGATGATTTTCGGCGGAAAGTGCCGATTTGCGTATTATTTTATACGCAAATGGCCGATTTGCGAATAAAATATTCGCAAATCGGCACTTTCCGCCGAGTACGCCAGGGGGGCGGAAAGGGGGCGTGTAGTGGGCGGAACAGAGGGCGCGGACTCAGAGTCCACACGATTTACCATCCGTTCCGCCCAAATATACGCCGAAAACCTACTCCAGTCCTCAGCTGGCGTAGGTTTTTGGCGGTGCGCACTGGCGAGCACGGGATTTATGTAGAGGCAGTCCGCCTCTACATAAATCTCCGTAGCGCCGGAGCTGCGGGGGCATTTTTAAGTCCGGCGTAAAAAACGCCGGACTTAATAAATGTCCCCCATAGACTTGTATACCAACGGGTCCCAGTAAGTTACATAACCAATTCATAGAAGCTCTCAAGTAGATTTTTTATAAAACTGCATAATTTCTTAAAAGTGATCCATCATGTTAAAAATGTTTATACCTGCAGGCATCATGTTATAGAGTAGGAATATCTGAGCACATCGATATACATATATGGATAAAAAGGTGACATATAAATAGTAATTATTCCTCTAAATCTCTGCTCATTGTATGCGTAAGAGTCCAGTAGGCGGTCCTACTCAGTGATTATTCTTGTATGTACATTCAGTCACTGATTAGGACCACTTTCTGGACTCCTAAGTATAAAATCAGATGAATAAATCACTAGTTATATGGGGACACTGGAGAGCTGTAAGAGGAAACGGGGGAACACAGACAGGTGGGCATAGGCTCTTTTTTATGCTTACCGAGAGGGAGATTTATCGAACATGGTGTAAAGTGAAACTGGCTCAGTTGCCCCTAGCAACCAAGCACTAAAAGTTGTTCTTTTATCTGTTTCCATTCTCTGACTATTTTTTTTTTATTTCACTCTTTGCCTGCGCCTTTTTTAACAGCAGTTAGTGATATGCTTTACAGCAAGCCTCATGGACATAGATGACAATAAACAGAGATACACTTGAGATAAATGTGAAATATTACTGACTCTTTAATCTTTGAAAAGGTCATTTCACAGTGAGCTTTTATTGTCTCCTCTACCAACTGGTGTCACATGACGCTGTAATGCTGTACAGATTCCTTTACAGCAACCTCCTCCTTATCATCACAGACAGAACAGGAAGTCCCAGCTTACTTAAAGCACCAGTGGTGAGAATGAAAACTGCAATATATCCTGATTATTTTATAATATAGATAGGAAAATGGAAAATTAGAAAAAATGTCACCAAAAATTCTTTAAAAACATTGTTTCAACAATAGGTCATATTATGATGACACCGTTAGGTACATTCACTTTAAGTGATGCACATGAATAGAAAGGCACAGGCACCAGCAACCCAATGCCGTGGTTCTTTTTTGAACTGCGGCCTGGTTCCCGTGAACTGCACTAGTCTATTACCAAGCACAGACCCAGGCTGAAGCACTGGAGGTGGGCCAGCCTACTCCTAGTGGGAGGAGTGTTATGGAAACCATAATGGAGTTTGTGGCGCATTTGGAAACCATAACTAGAGAGTGTGATACAAAATTAAAGGAGAAGTCCATCAAAATTTTTATTTTAGTATTGTTTTGCTCCCCAAAAGTTAAACAAATCCCCAATGTACACTTATTATGGGAAATGCTTATAAAGAGCTTTTTTCCCTGCACTTACTACTGCATCAAGGCTTCACTTTCTGGATAACATGGTGATGTCACTTCCTGGATAAAATGGTGATGTTACGCCCCGACTCCCAGAGCTGTGCGGGCTGTGGCTGCTGGAGAGGATGATGGCAGGAGGACACTGAGGGACACAGGGCACTGGAGGGACACTGAGCATCCCTCTGCCATCATCCTCTCCAGCTCCAACAGCCCGCACAGCTCTGGGAGTCGGTTCGTGACATCACCATGTTATCCAGGAAGTGACATCACCATGTTATCCAGGAAGTGACATCACCATGTTATCCAGGAAGTGACATCACCATGTTATCCAGGAAGGGACATCACCATGTTATCCAGGAAGTGACATCACCATGTTATCCAGGAAGTGAAGCCTTGATGCAGTAGTAAGTGCAGGGAAAAAGCCCTTTTTAAGCATTTCCCGTAATAAGTGTATATTGGTGATTTGTATAACTTTTGGGGGGCAATACAATACTTTAATAAAAAAAAATGTTGCCGGACTTCTCCATTAAGACCCCAAATAGCCCTGTAGGTTAAAAATTAAAGCACTATGGCTCCTAGAAGGTAAAAAGTGACCTGGTCCTTAAGGCCGAAATCCACTGTGTCCTTAAAGGGTTTAAAAATAATCGTTTTGAGTGGAATACTTGTAATAATAATAAGTTATAGCCAATGCAGCCTCTATGAAGCAGAGTATGAACTGCAGCCATAGAGTAGGCAGCAGGAAAGAAGCCAGAGGTAGAAGCCTGAAGCAGCAATGATTGCCAGGACAAGCCGCATGCTGGTGGATGCAAACTACCGCTGTTACAGTCACCATTAGGCTAAACAACCTATCTTTAGGGTCCTAATCCACTAAGCGATTTTTCGATGATTAACCATAAACGATCTCAAACTACCGCTTTGGCGAACAGCCTGAAATCATTCATGCAATTACACGGAACGATGGTCGTTACTTATGATCGTTCTTGCGGTCGTCCTGTCGTTGCTACTGCGTACGTTTCGGAGGGAACCACTATATGCGAATGATCAATGATAAAAATAGGTCCAAATTCTATAAATTTCTTGTTGGTCGTTTAACTGTCCGCTATTACACGAAGCGATTATCGTTCAATTACGAATGATCTCACGATTTTTTAAACGATAATCGCCCCGTGGAATAGGGCCCTTAGACCAAATGACGTTACAACCCAGCTATCATAGTACTCACATTGGGGGAGATTTCTCAAACATGGTGTAAAGTGAGACTGTCTCAGTTGCCCCTAGCAACCAATCAGATTCCACCTTTCATTTTCCAAAGAGTCTGTGAGGAATGAAAAGTGGAATCTGATTGGTTTCTAGGGGCAACTGAGCCAGTTTCACTTTACACCATGTTTGAGAAATCTCCCCCATCTTGCCAATCCGAACCAAACTTTTAGGGTTCCAGTTATTTACAAACAAAATAAAATTCTAGTTTATTATATTATCATCAGGCTAATGATACCAATGAGGCGCCCCCTAGTTGCTGGTGAGTTCTATCATAGATGGTGAGGCCCCAGCACCCTCCTGGTCAGTCTGGTGAGGCCCAGGCATCATTTTGTCTGTTGGTTGCGGCTCCAGTAGAAAAAGTTTGAGAAGCGCTGCTGTAGAGCACATTCAGTGTCAGTTCCCCGCCTCACCACCAGGTGGGGCGAGAGAGCAGAGAACACGGCGCTGTGTAATTCCATTGTTGCGTCCCGCTGTGGGGGCCGGGTATTATTAGCCTGGTTTGTACAACACTTTATTTCTTGCCAGAAATATCACCATCTGCAGCAGATTTAGCAAGAACTTCTATGACATGTTGGAAATGTTTTGCAGCTTACAGTGGAGGGACGTGTGGATGACAGGTCTAACTTGTTGGAGACATATGATTTCAATATATAATTGATGAAATAGGATGATTTTTTTTTTTTTTTTTCCCTTATAAGAGATGAAGCAGCTCTCAGCCCATGCATTACATATAATAGTTTCAGGTATAGAATAACTGATACACAGGGGCCTTTGTGTTCGACGTTCTACATGTCGTCGTCGCAGAACTACATAACATAATTTATGCTAAT